>NC_135168.1:4694630-4772130 GCF_041146795.1 Maylandia zebra | reverse complement strand
ACTTCAAGACACACAGAGCCACCTTTCACATTTTTGCGGACCCCTTCTCCTTTGATGTGCAAGATGCCCCTTCTGTGCTTCAAATGGAGCTCATTGAGCTGCAGTGCAACTCTGAACTCAAAGCAAAGTTCAGGGAGGTGAGTGGAAAAGCAGACAAGCTTGGACAATTTTTGAGAGACTTGAGCCCTAGTTTCCCTCGGCTTTCCCGAATGTTCAAGCGGACCATGTGCCTTTTTGGTAGCACATACTTGTGCCAAAAGCTCTTCTCCACTTTGAACTTCAATAAGTCCAAGTACAGGTCCAGACTTACGGATGATCATCTTCAAGACATACTGAGGGTCGCAACTGCTTCCTCCCTCAGGCCAAATCTGGCTCGGCTATGCGAGAGGAAACGCTGCCAGGTCTCTAGCAGCAAGGAGTAGGCAAGAGAAGCCATGTTCAGAAGAACAGTTCATTTTCTACAGTGTTCCATTCATGTTCAGAAGAAGGTTATAGAACTGTTAATACAGACATTTCAATCTAAACACAGCAGATATAGAAGACTGAAAAAAACACACAAGTTCACTGACTAAAAATATCTTATTATTATTTTATTTATATATTACAGATTGATTTATTTTCTTATTAATTCTTAATTTGTTTATTTATTTTTCATATTTTGTGTTAAAAAATAAAAATAAAGAGATTTGAGAAGATTGGAATTTTTTAACCATGCCTTTCTTGTGGAAAACCTAATGCGGCCCAGCCTCACCCAGACTCTGCCTGCAGCGGCCCCCAGCTAAATAGAGTTTGAGACCCCTGTCCTACAGCATAAATCAGTAAGAGAGGGTACGACCTCTCTCATGGCCCCAAGTGGTGTGTGCATGCCAGAGCACTCTGGAAGGCACACAGAGTCTTTACAGACTACTAAGGATCAAACCTCTATCATCATGCAATCGATTATAAAACTCTAAGCATATATGAGTAAATATTTCTAAGCATCAATCAACAATATAAACCTTACAGCTGGTTTTAATAACAGAATTTATTTGTTTCTCAAATGAGAAAGAGCTATCGAGAAACACTCCTAAATCTTTAGTTCTGAACTTTTCCAGTGGGCCAAGGTCAACATTATTAGATAATGCTAGTTCTTTTCCCTTACATTATAACAATGTGAGGAGTTAATGCTAAGTATACTGCCATTAGCGGCTAATTCTAATTAGGGGTGAATAATTATTAGTAGCTAATGCTAATATCGTTTTCTCTTCCCTTTTAACAATGTGAACAACTAGTGCTAGGTAGGCTGATGCTAGCAGCTAATGCTAATTTGACGTGAATTAGCATTATATTAGTGAGGAGTTAATGCTAAGTAGGCTGCCATTAGTGGCTAATGCTAATTTTAGATGAAAAAGCATTAGCAGCTAATGCTCATATTGTTTTCCTTTGCTTTGTAAGAACGACAGCAGCTAATGATACGAAGTCTACCATTATTAACTATTGTTAATTTGATGTAAATTAGCATTATCTGATAATGGTAACCCTTTTCCCCTGCATTATAACTATGTCAGGAGTTAATGCTAACTAGGCTTCCATTAGGGGCTAACTCTAATTAGGTGAATAATTATTAGCAGCTAATGCTAATATTGTTTTCCCTTCCCTTTTAACAATGTGAGCAGCTAATTCTAATTTGATGTGAATTAGCATTATATTAGTGAGCAGTTAATGCTAAGTAGGCTGCCATTATTAACTAATGCTACTTTGACGTGAATTAGCATTATGTGCTAATACTAATACTGTTTCCCCTTACTTTTTAACAATGTGAGCGGCTAATTCTAAGTACGCTCTTGTAAATAGCTAATTCTAATTTAGTGTGAATTAGCATTATTCAATAATGCTAACACTGGGGCAGGGATAGCTCAGTAGGTAAAGTGGTCGCCCCATGATCGGAAGGTCGGCGGTTCGAATCCACTTAACGGCTACCCTGAGGTACCCCTGAGCAAGGTACCGTCCCTACACACTGCTCCCCGGGCGCCTGCTTAGTGGGCTGCCCACTGCTTCACTGAGTGAATGGGTCAAATGCAGAGAAAAACAAGTAATTTCCCCATGGGGATCAATAAAGTATCCATTATCATTATTATTATTATTATCTTACTTATTAAAAATGATAGTAGCTAATACTAATACTCTTTTCCGTTGGGTAACAACGATGTGAGGAGTTAATGCTAAGTAGGCTGCTTTTAGAGGCTTATTCTAATTAGGGCTGAATAATTATTAGTAGCTAATGCTAATACCGTTTTCTCTTTCCTTATAACAATATGAGCAGCTAATGCTAATTTGATGTGAATTAGCATTATATTAGTGAGGAGTTAATGCTAAGTAGGCTACCATTAGCAGCTAAAGCTAATTTGAGGTGAATAAGCATTAGTAGCTAACGCTAATACCCTTTTCCCTTGTGTTATAATGATGTGAGACGTTAATGCTAAATAGGCTTCCATGAGTGACTCCTTTCCCTTGCATTATAAAATGTGAAGAGTTTATGCTAAGTAAGCTGCCATTAGCAGCTAATGCTAATACTGTTTTCCCTTTCTTTATACAACTTGAGCAGCTATTGCTAAGTAGGCCACTTTTCTCTGCTAAGGATTTGTGTGACCATGATGGAAACTGATAAGCTCATGCTGCTAAGCTAATGCTGTTTATGGGCCCTGTTAGAATCAATATTTCATTCTCATTCTGTTGTTTGAGAACAATAACAGAAAAATGTGCACTTGAGAACAAATTTATTGTGACTTCAGCTGTGAATGTACAGTTTGTCATTATTTAAGCTTCCATTTCCAAATGTTAGCTGACACTTTATTAGGTACACTGGTATCTATATCAGGTACACCTGTGACCTAAATGTTCCTGCAAACAGACTCCTTGGAGACCCCTACATAAATATCCATGAACTATCCAGCTAGACTAGTGTGTCTGTCCCTGAAAATATTCCTGCATGTGTGATTGTTCATGTGTCATCTGCAGGAAACAAACAGGAAGTGAGTGAAAGACACGGGAAATGTTTCCAGCTCTTCCTCCTCTATCAGATTTTCTCTCCATACCTGAGAGTGTCCAGTCTCCAGCCTGGATCCTTCAGTCCAGCCGACAGCAGCTTCATTCCTGAGGGACCTGGATGATTGTAGCTCAGGTCCAGCTCTCTCAGATGGGAGGGGTTGGAGCTCAGAGCGGAGGCCAGAGAAGTACAGCCTTCCTCTGTGATCAGACATCCTGACAGACTGCAAACACACAAAACAACAATCTATCTGTCAACAGTTGTTTTCTCTTTGTCACAATAACATCTATCCATCCATTGTAACTTTATTTATAAGTGACAATACCCAACAGACAACAACAGTCATCTGAAGCTGTTTAACAGTGTAAGGTAACCGCCTCCACTGTGAGCAGCACTTGGTGATGGTGGGAAGAAGATCTCCCTTTGACACAAACATCCTCCCAGTGAAAACAGGCTCCAGGAGGAGCATCTACCATGACTGGTTGCAGGGTGAGGGGAAAGAGAAGAGATGAGCTCAGAGAGACAAGAACAAAACACAAACTAAGGAGAGAGAAGACAAAAGTTAAGGACATGCAGTAGTGACATATAAAAGCATCAGGAGTGAAAAGAGGGGAGAAGAAAGCAGAGCATCATGGGAAGTCCACCAACAGCCTGAGCCTATAGCAGCATAACTAAGGGATGGTTCAGGGTCACCTGATCCAGCTCGAACTATAAGCTTTATTAAAAAGGAAAGTTTGAAGCTGATCTTCAAAGTAGAGAGGGTGTCTGTCTCCTGAACTCAAACTGGGAGCTGCTTCCACACCCAGTCCAACATAGCCAGGCTTTCTTTGCTGCTTTGACAAAACCTCAAATCCCAGTCAGAGATGATGAGCATCATCACAGTGATGATCATTTCTCTGTAACCCAGGCTTTCTGCTTCAGGATCTGTGCACGCTCACAGAACAAGGAGACCTTTAAACATCATTTCACTAAATGGATGGACTGGGCTCAGCCTACAGATGAACTGGTGCCAGAGATCATAAAGAACATCAAACAGTCAAATTCAACACTTTAATGGAAATATGAGATTAATGCTGCAGACAATCATGAAGCTGCTGAATTCATGAACATCAAGAATGCAGCGAGTGGTAAAATAAAGATTTGACCTCAGTGTGCTCAGTGTTCCTGTCTATTCCTAACATATTCCTAACATGATAGCTGCACTTTAGAGCTCTAAAACTGGAACTGACACATGTTTAAACTCTACATGTTACTCAGTACATTCAGTTCTGACACTCGCCCACAGTCCAACAAAGGAAACATGGAGATCACATCAGTTTGTCACCAAACTCTAATTATTAGGGCAACTTAACCTGTTATAATCTCGTTAACTCATTAACTGATTAACGTCAGCAATTATTTTAATCACAGTTTTTAAAATCATGATTATTGTGAAAGTGCTCACTGGCTCTGAATATAACAGCCATGGGTCACAGGAGGGATGTTGATCAGTGCTGGCTTGAAATGGGCGTCATTATGCGTCTCAGCCAATGGGAGCATTGAGGGTGGGCCTAATACTACTGCAGCGCTCACATGACCCAGGACAGAAAGAAAGGGGCGGGGACAGAAACATGGAGACAGGTACAGATCTTTGACATGTTCATTTTAAACTGTTCCAGGAGGCAGTGTTGATACAACTAAAGTTATCTGTTGTTGAAGAAGTCGGTCTGAGGAACGTTCTTAGGATCAACAAATGACGGCATGTATGAGCCTCAAGACGCAGCATCACAAGAAGAACACATGAGCTGTAGAAAAAGGAGAGACTACGAAAGCCACGGCGTTACAACGTGAACCAGCTGTTGGTCTCTCTGGAGACTACTGGGCGTGGCTGGGTAACCATGGTTACCTGGGAGTTACAGAAACGTGCAGAACATGTGATTCATGTTGCACAGCAGTGGGACATTTGAAATAAAGTCAGCACACTCAGTACAGATAGTGCATCAAATATGATGCTGCTGCCAGACGTCTGCCTTTGAACACGTCCCTGCATCGCGCACAACACCAAGGTTGCCATGGCGATCACAGCTGACAGGGACAAAGCGCACAGCTGGAAGCCTGCAGGTATATTTAACATGATGTATTTCTCAGTGTCCTGTCGGTGTGTGAGAGACAAACAGCCTCTGTATGTGTGTGTAAATACAGCATGAATATGTAGAGGACATGTTTGTGGATATAAGTAAATGAAAGCTCTGCGTCATTTGAATCTTCTTGTTTCTGTTGCAGGTCTGTGACTGAACTTCTGGGAGGAGAAACGTTGGTTTCATGCTCTGTGATTCTGTGTTTTGTCATCTCTCTCAGGTGATGGAGAGCTCAGATGATGACCCCGCCTACGTGGTCAAATTCAAGTCTACATTCAGAACAGACCTGGAGACACGCAAGCAAAATGCCAACATTGTATATGTGAAAACTGCTGCTGGAGCCAGATTCAAGGAGCTCAAGTGTTTACCCAGATCTTACTGAACTCACTGCAGGAACAGAGGGTTGTTGGAGGGAAACCTGTGGAAGCAACAACATCCGAGCCACCAGAGAAGAAGTTGGCCCTGTTGGTGCTTCATCAGAGTGTGAACAGGAGGAAGACTCAGCTGAGAACAGTGTGGTGGATACAGAGCAGAGCCCACCATCAGTACAGAGGCCTGTCCATTAGAGTGCTGCTCCAACATGCAGCACATGTACTTGGCCACAGCTGCAACATCTGTACCTGTGAAAGCTTCTTCTCTGTTGCTGCTCATATTGTGCAGAAGAAGAGAGTTTCTTTATCATCAGAAAATGTCAATGAGCTTGTGAGTCTTAGCAGCTGGCTCGGTGCAGAGGAGGAAGAACATGTCAGTCAGAGGAAGATAAATGCAGTTCATGTTGTCAACTCAACCTGGACTGTTGAAAGAGTTTTTCTTTGTCTGGTTTCTGACTGAGATTCTCCAAAGGAAATCCAGCACAAACACACACTTCACACACTCAAAGTCCTGCACAGTAAATGAGCTGATGAGCGTTTGTGCTGCTGCCTGATAACAGAACAATAGTTCTGCTGCTTCCTGTTCTGGAAACACACATTTATAAATGTTCACTTGCTGTTGATCAAAGGTATGTTGGTGGCTCTGGACGCTGAGGGAACTTTGTAAAAAACTAGATCAAATGTTAACGTCCTGGCAGAGGCAAAGAACTTTGATTTGATATTTGATTAGATTCATGTTTCAGCTCAGACTGACAGAAATATTTGAACTGCTGCTGTGTTAAAGGGAACACTGCTGTTAGAAAGCACCTGATCTGTTTCTGCACACTGAATGTTGCACTTCTCATACTGCAGTACTATTAAAATAAGTACACAATGCACTACTTTTGAACTCATGATTGCATGTTGCTGTAACAAAGCCATTAATGTGATTCAAAGTGTTCATGGTTTCCCAGCACAACAAATGATTGCACAAGTGTGACTGATCCACTTTCTAATGTGTGTGTAGCCCACACTGTGTGTCACTGTGTCACAGGTGAGTCTGTGTGTCCAGGTTCTATGAGGACAACAGGATATAGTGACTGAGTCCAGCAGCTTAAAGTCTGACTCCATCCTCCATTTAAATAACTCACAGCAACAACTGAATAGCTTTGCCTTTGTGTAGCTGACACTTCATTTTAATGTCCTTCTATTCTGGTTCATCTGGTCTCAGTTTCTATAAGCACACAGGTTTCATCAGGACTCTATGACCTCAGTGATCTTTGCTGGGCCTTAATGCTCTGAACAAAGCTGCACATCACAAGACTAAATAGAAATGAATCAGTCTTTCATTCTCACTGCTGTTTGACTTCAGCTCTCAATGTCCCACCATAACCCATGGAAAGAATTACTGTCCATCCAGGCTGCTGAACATGAAGCTGAAGAAGGTGGAGTATTGTGAGGGCTGATGGAGATGATGAATCCAGGAGCAGTGGGTGGATGGCAGCATCAGCATGAAGGATCAGTGTGAGAACACATCATCATCCACAAAGGAAACCAGTCTGAGTGTCTGACGCTCTTGTTAGAAAGACGCAGTCCCAGCAGTTAGCTTGTCTGCTAGTTAGCTGAGAGCTAACTCACTTGTACATTGAATACCAAACTGTGTAAACCAGGGGTGTCAAACATATGGCCCGTGGGCCAAATCCAGCCCATGAGATAATTTCATATGTCAAATATTGATGAATTTTCAGGCTTGCTGATAATCAATGTGAGCACGGCTGAGGTTTTATTCTGATGAGCAAACCATGTGGCCAAACACTTTAAGAGACAGACTGGGATCATACCATTATGTGAAAGAAGACATGTCCCATAGACAGCAAGGGTAGTGGTAGAGACCAGTACACAGAGAAATGGGAGCTGTACTGAAATGCAAGCGTGTCAGGAAAGAGTGAAAAGGCAAAATGAGCAGCATCTGGCTGCATTTCAGTGATATTGGAGACCACAAAGCTGAGTGCAACATTTATACAGGAGATATACAGGAGACGCTGAGAGCAGAACTGATAAAATTAGGAGCTGGCTAAAGTGAGACCCATTTTTATTTCCACCCATTTTCCACTGTGGAGGACAAAAGGTTTCAAACTGGTCCAGGTCTTAAACCTCACGTGTTCTTCCTAATAGCAGTAAATGGATAAAAATAAGGCTTTTATGAAAACACTGAATAAAACTTGCTGCCTTTAAAAAGACTAAATGTACAGTTCAGTATTGAATACTACATAAAATAAACTATATATAAAGTGTGTCTGAATGGCAGAGATGCAGAAATATGTGCATGTAGCACAGAGCCACGGCTCAGTGTCTGAATGAGTCTCACAGACCTGAATGTGCTGTTGAAGCCATTTATAATTAGAACGTAATTCTTTACTCGTTTGATCTGCTCCTTACCACAAGCCACCAGACGTAGAAGGTTTTGGACTTTTAACTATATTTTCTGAAGTTTTACAACTTTTCTTACTGTTAAAAACCTTGTTATGGCCATTCATGCTGTACAAAGTAATTAGACATGTGTGGTATCTACAGAAACGTCAGAATCTCAGCTAAAAGTTCACAAAACCATCTCAACAACCACCAAACAGCTGAAACAGCAGGTGAACAGATCACACAAAAAAGATGTAAACACAAATCCCCCTGATCATCTGTTTTTTAAACATGAAGCGTCGTTTTGGACGTTCATTTACTGCTGGTTCAGTGAATTTTGGTTGGACAGTGATGAAACCTGCAGCCTCAGAATCTGTGAGAAGTCTGCTTTCAGCACGCAACAGCATTGTTGTGTTGTGTGGATCCACCTCTGCAAACTCATCACTGTTTCACCATCATGTTTCTACACTGAACAAAAATATAAACGCAACACTTTTGTTACTGCACCCATTCCCCATGGGATGGACGTAGAGACCTAAAATTCATTCCAGATACACAATATAACCATCCCTCCCAAACAGTGGTCACAAATCAGTCCAAATGTGTGGTAGTGGGCACATCTGCTATATTGAGATAATCCATCCCACCTCACAGGTGTGCCACATCAGGATGCTGATCTGACATCATGAGTAGTGCACAGGTGTACCTCAGACTGCCCACAACAAAAGGCCACCCTGGAATGTGCAGTTTTTTGCGCTATTGGGGGTCTGGGGACCCAGAACCGGTCAGTATCTGGTGTGACCACCATTTGCCTCATGCAGTGCAACACATCGTCGCATGGAGTCTATCTGATTGTCAATTGTGGCCTGTGGAATGTTGGTCCACTCCACTTCAATGGCTGTGCGAGGTTGTTGGATATTCGTGGGAACTGGTACACGCTGTCGTATACGCCGGTCAAGCACATCCCGAACATGCTCAATGGGTGACATGTCCGGTGAGTATGCTCTCAATTTTAGGTCTCTACGTCCATCCCATGGGGAATGGGAGCAGTAACAAAGGTGTTGCATTTATATTTTTGTTGAGTGTACTTAGACAATAACAAAGGAAGCAGTTCCCAGGAACTACTTCCTGTCTTGTTAACATAAGAGTATGTTGCCCTTCAAAACACCTCCACTTCTCCTCTTATTAGAGGACTGCCTTATTATTAATCTGCTAATTCTGTCAGTTGATGAAAGAAAAATGCTTGATCTCACCTGAGAGTTTCCAGTGTACAGCGTGGACTCTTCAGTCCTTCAGACAGAAGCTTCACGCCTGAATCCTTCAGGTTAATGTTACTCAGGTCCAGCTGTCTCAGATTAGAGGTCTGAGAGCTGAGACCTGAGGCCAGAGCTTCACAGCTTCTCTCTGACAGGTCACAGTGACTCAGTCTGAAAAATAACAGATAAACAATTACAAAAATAAAACACTTATGTTGAAGCGTAATGAGATACTATTATATTTAGCAATATTTCATCTTGTTTTGTCAGGAAACTGAGCACTGATGCAGAGCAACATGTGGAGAGAATCAGAGGAGAAGAAGTGAAGACAGAACAGCAGTAAAACAACACTGAATTGTTCAGTGTGCTTTTGATATCAACAGAATGTGTCAAACTTCTTTATTTTGTATTTGTTTTAGTAGAATTGATGATTATCACTTAGATAACAACCACAGGCCAGGTCTAAATTGCACTTTGGGGACAGTTACACCCAGAAATATTTCAGAAACGTGGACAATTTGTGCTCCATTGTATTCAGTATTGAACAAACTGAGTACCGATGACCACTTAATATTTTTGATAGTTTATTTGAGTTGTTCCACCTGATCTGTGTTAACTAGAATAAACATTTAAAAGCTAAAGCTATGATCACATATGTACTTACAGAGCTTTGTTGGAGGCTTTGACCACTGGCAGCAGCCTCAGTAGAGCCTTTTTAAAGGCTCGTGTTCACACTTAGATCATCGATTTCTACTTACATTTCTTTCTGGGAAAAATGGAGATTACTTTGAAAACAGGAACTATTTTCCCCAAAAATCAGCCCTTGATTAGTAAATCACTCCAACATGTTCTCAGTCAGAAGAAGCTGTCTTGTTATGAGGGAGAGAAGAAAAAGATCGAGGCACAGAAACTTGTTGAAAGAGAGATAAAGCAGCTAAAATCAGGTGTAAAAGTAAAGCAGAGGATGAGCTGAATAAAGGACACTCAAGGCTGGCTTGGAAAGGAATGAAGTTCATGGTGGGGATGCAGAACAAGGACCAAAGATGAATGTGATGCTGAATCAGCAGAAGACTTGGACTCATATAATTCCAGCTTTGATATCATTGATTTCAATGAAGATCTTTGTGATTGTAGCAAAGGGCCGGTAGCTCTGAGAGTCCCACTGATGAGGTTTCTGTGAAGGTTCGCAGTTATCTAAAGAGCTTAGAAAAAAAGGCATCTGGACTTCTTAAAGTTTCTTGAAGACGTTTCACCTCTCATCCAAGAAGCTTCTTTATTTCAAGGGTCAAATAGTGGAGAGTCCCAGATTAGCCTGTGTACAAACAGACTTCAGCCATATAAGAGTGTGTGTGAGTGAATGAGAGCACACACAGGACACTCTGATCTCTGAATGTGTGTGACGCAGTGAAAAAGAGGATTGTACTGGATATACTGTGACTGACAAACAGAGTTTAAAGAGAAAGGTGTTTGGATTAAAATGGATTATGCTAAAGTGAACGTGCTAATGAAATCTGAACTGAATGAAATGTGAAGTGAAGATAATTCAGATGTAAAAGAGAGAGAGAGGGGGTGATGATAAGGTGAGGCTGAAGATCAGTGAAGGGCATGTAAACACCTGATTGGTTGAGTAGATATCAGATCGACAGTTTAACAGTTTTCCCTGTGGATTATAACTTTAAGAAGATGTAACATTCATCAAGGAATCCTGCTCTCCGGATTATTTCCATGAACACTGAGCTGGAACACATCTACAGTGCTGGAAGTGCCCGTCTCACCACCAACCTCTCTGTGCACATTCACTTTTCAACCCTTTGTGAGACACTAAACGTGTAAATCTGAGTATTTATCTACAGTGGGGCAAAAAAGTATTTAGTCAGCCACCGATTGTGCAAGTTCCCCCACTTAAAATGATGACAGAGGTCAGTAATTTGCACCAGAGGTACACTTCAACTGTGAGAGACAGAATGTGGAAAAAAAATCCATGAATTCACATGGTAGGATTTGTAAAGAATTTATTCGTAAATTAGGGTGGAAAATAAGTATTTGGTCACCTCAAACAAGGAAAATCTCTGGCTCTCACAGACCTGTAACGTCTTCTGTAAGACGCTTTTCTGTCCCCCACTCGTTACCTGTATGAATGGCACCTGTTTGAACTCATCATCTGTATAAAAGACACCTGTCCACAGCCTCAAACAGTCAGACTCCAAACTCCGCCATGGCCAAGACCAAAGAGCTTTCGAAGGACACCAGGAAAAGTATTGTAGACCTGCACCAGACTGGGAAGAGTGAATCTACAATAGGCAAGCAGCTTGGTGTGAAAAAATCAACTGTGGGAGCAATCATCAGAAAATGGAAGACATACAAGACCACTGATAATCTCCCTCGATCTGGGGCTCCACGCAAGATCTCATCCCGTGGGGTCAAAATGATCATGAGAACGGTGAGCAAAGATCCCAGAACCACACGGGGGGACCTGGTGAATGACGTGCAGAGAGCTGGGACCAAAGTAACAAAGGTCACCATCAGTAACACACTACAACGGCAGGGAATCAAATCCCGCAGTGCCAGACGTGTTCCGCTGCTGAAGCCAGTGCATGTCCAGGCCCGTCTGAAGTTTGCCAGAGAGCACATGGATGATACAGCAGAGGATTGGGAGAATGTCATGTGGTCAGATGAAACCAAAGTAGAACTTTTTGGTATAAACTCAACTCGTCGTGTTTGGAGCAAGAAGAATACTGAGTTGCATCCCAAGAACACCATACCTACTGTGAAGCATGGGGGTGGAAACATCATGCTATGGGGCTGTTTTTCTGCCAAGGGGACAGGACGACTGATCCGTGTTAAGGACAGAATGAATGGGGCCATGTATCGTGAGATTTTGAGCCAAAACCTCCTTCCATCAGTGAGAACTTTGAAGATGAAACGAGGCTGGGTCTTCCAACATGACAATGATCCAAAACACACCGCCCGGGCAACAAAGGAGTGGCTCCGTAAGAAGCATTTGAAAGTCCTGGAGTGGCCTAGCCAGTCTCCAGACCTCAACCCCATAGAAAATCTGTGGCGGGAGTTGAAAGTCCGTGTTGCTCGGCGACAGCCCCAAAACATCACTGCTCTCGAGAAGATCTGCATGGAGGAATGGGCCAAAATACCAGCTACTGTGTGTGCAAACCTGGTAAAGACCTATAGTAAACGTTTGACCTCTGTTATTGCCAACAAAGGTTATGTTACAAAGTATTGAGTTGTATTTTTGTTATTGACCAAATACTTATTTTCCACCCTGATTTACGAATAAATTCTTTACAAATCCTACCATGTGGATTCATGGATTTTTTTTTCACATTCTGTCTCTCACAGTTGAAGTGTACCTCTGGTGCAAATTACTGACCTCTGTCATCATTTTAAGTGGGGGAACTTGCACAATCGGTGGCTGACTAAATACTTTTTTGCCCCACTGTATGTTAGTGCAAACACCTCTAATAGGTTGGTTTAGTCTTTCCAAGTCATATCTTCCCTTGGAGTCTGCGGTCCAGGCTTCTAAAATCATCCTAGTTTAACAAGCAGTACAATCTAGAGTAGAGCTGCACTAACAGGTGTGACTGATGAGATCTGATACTCATGTTTATTTGTATCAGGACAAGCAGGGAAGACCTGGACATCAACTCTGTCAGGCTGCCTGAGTCCTCTCACCCACATCAGCTCAGAACTCTGCATTATCTACTGAGTCAGACTCAGAGGATCAGGGATCAGAAGTTCTACAAAGAGTAGAACCAGACTTCCTGTATAGAGGTGTGTGGGCCTACTGATCCACAGTGTCAGCACAACTTTCACATCATATTCATCTCAGCACAACTAAAACATGCTGACTGACCCCAGAGTTTCAAGTCCACATCCTGGACTCTCCAGGAAACCACACAGATGCTTCACTCCTGGATCCTGCAGGTTGTTATTGTTACTCAGGTCCAGCTCTCTCAGATGGGAGGGGTTGGACTTCAGTGCTGCTGCCAGATAATCACAGCTGATCTCTGACAAACCACAGTCCTTAAATCTGAATAAAAAATGAAAGATGTAAGTTTATTAGACAAAGTGCTTGAAATCATTCAGTGTTTCATCATCTGTTCAGAGCTGAAGAAGGTTCAGAATGTAGAAGTTTAGAAAATGGAAACTCCAAACAGCTGAAGCCAACAGGAAGCAGCTTCAAACAAACAAGAGAAAAAAATGAATTTTTCACATTGAAGTTGACAACTTTATGATAAATGTACAAGTTTTGCCGTGTGAAAGAGAAAAAACTGAACAGGAATCCTCAGAGTTGAACCCTCTGCACAGAGGTTCAGGTTCCTGTTCAGGTCCCAAAGTGCAGAACAACAAGGTTTCAAACAGCTTCGTTCCAGCAGCATCAGCCACAGAAATGCAGAGATAATTCTTTGGATCTCTTGGTTGTGTTGTATGATGCTGTGTTTGCATATCTGGTGTCTGTGTTGCTTTGTGAGGATGGATCATTTACTGCAGCTCCAGATAAACAGAGCTGGACCTGAACCTGGTAGCTTCACTTAGAAGACACTTGTGACGGGAACGTGTGAGAAGTTTTGAGCAGACAAGTGTTGATTTTGAGTCTGGGACGAGGTCTCCACAGTCTTTGTGGAGATCCACATTCTGCGTACTGCCTGTGAGAAGCTGCAGACATTTCTCCTCCAAATCCACTGAGCAGCTGCTCGTGGTGGTATTAGCTTCATGTGTGCATGTTAGCATTAAGCCGCGGTGACACTCTGCTGTGGACACGGTCACAGCTGGACGCATGATGGATGAGTCGTCCTTCCTGTTAAACTTCTTTGAGGTGAGCTTGAAGCTGCTGCTTGGGGAGCATGCACAGCTGGTTATTGTACTGGAAATGTTCTGCAGACGAGTCCACGTGCTCACAACAAAGCTCAGTGTGGACGACGCTGTGCACGCTCCAATGCTGATTAGTATGAGTGCGCACTTGGTCTGAAAACTGGAAAGCTTTGAGTATCCCTGCTCTCTTCCCTCTTCCAGAACAGGGAAGAGAGCGACAGCAGCGTTCAGCACAAACACAAAGGATCAAAGAAGAAGAACATGACAAGCTCAGATGGAGGCTGCAGTGGACACTTTTCATTGTTTTAACATTCGCTTTCACTTCAGCTTCACCAACAACAGCACAAGCAGAGCAGCCCACTGACTGCGTGGCCGTGACGGCGCCCCCTGGTGACTGTAAACCACTACAACATGTAGACGGCCGTCTGCTGCTCATTTCTTTGCCACCATCACAGGAGCTCTTTATCATGTTCTACACTCTCATTGGTTCTTTGTGTGCTTGTTTTTTACAACAGTAGTCATTGTGATTGTTCAAAGAAGACAGTCAGCTGTGACTAAATGCAGCTCCTACAGCAGTGATTGGAATAACTACTGAAGCTAATCCAGTATCAAAGCTCAGGAATCAGCAGCTCCCACCTCGTTTTCTTTGAACAACTATTTTTAGCTGCTGTGTTTTTGTGTTTCTGTGGACCTCAGACATCCTGCTGCTCTGGAGAACTGAAGCTCTAAAGGCTTCAGCCTTTATCTCCAAGAAACAAAGCTGATCATGGAGACCCAGCAGGTCAGCTGATCTGTGGACAGCACCAGCATCTTTAAGTAAGTCTGAGAGGTGAGCAGTCTTTGGAAGCCTTTACTGTCTGATAGTCTCAGAGCAGGATTTGGATCATTATTTGGCTTTTCTTCTATTATTATGTTTAGTTTCTGCTTCACAGATATTCTCTGAGATGTTCTCTGAAATGTTTCCCACTGTTGGACAAACTTTCACAATTTCTTCATAAAGGAGATCTCCTGTGCAGTCCATCTGTGATAATATGTTAAACACTGAATTATGATTCATATCTGAATGTACTGACTGTTAATTATTGATGAGAACATAATCAGTAAAAATAAATATGTTTGAGTTTGGCTTTGATGAATCAGAATAAAAGTAATAAAATAATGATTTTAGAGACAGGCCTAACTCAGGCCAGCTGACAGCCTGTGTACAAACAGACTTCAGCCATATGAGAGTGAGTGTGAGTGAATGAGAGCACACACAGGACACTCTGATCTCTGAATGTGTGTGACGCAGTGAAAAAGAGGATTGTACTGGATATACTGTGACTGACAAACAGAGTTTAAAGAGAAAGGTGTTTGGATTAAAATGGATTATGCTAAAGTGAACGTGCTAATGAAATCTGAACTGACTGAAATGTGAAGTGAAGATTATTCATTATTTACTGAGTCAGACTCAGAGGATCAGGGATCAGAAGTTCTACAAAGAGTAGAACCAGACTTCCTGTATAGAGGTTTGTGGGCCTACTGATCCACAGTGTCAGCACAACTTTCACATCATATTCATCTCAGCACAACTAGAACATGTGACTGACCTCAGAGTCTCAAGTCCACATCCTGGACTCTCCAGGAAACCACACAGATGCTTCACTCCTGAATCCTGCAGGGTTTTGTTGTGACCCAGGTCCAGCTCTCTCAGATGGGAGGGGTTGGACTTCAGTGCTGCTGCCAGATAATTACAGCTGATCTCTGACAAACCACAGCCAAACAATCTGTATAAAAAATGAAAGATGTAAGTTTACTAGACAAAGTGTGAGCTTGAAATCATTCAGTGTTTCATCATCTGTTCAGAGCTGAAGAAGGTTCAGAATGTAGAAGTTTAGAAAATGAAAACTCCAAACAGCTGAAGCCAACAGGAAGCAGCTTCAAGCTTTTTGCTCACGGTGCACCATGTAAAACCAGTTAAAAACAATAAATAAATGTTTAAAAAAAAAAGGAAGCAGCTTCAAACAAACACAACAAGAGAAAAAACTGAATGTTTCACATTAAAGTCGTACATTTCTCATAAAAACAGGAAAAAGACTTGAAAAAGTCGTGTTTTTCCTTCCAGGAACAACAAGGCTTCACTTTTAAAGGTGAAGTGTGAAAGAAATGGACATATTTGAAGTCAACACCTTTTTCCAGTCACATTATTAAAGCAGACAAACTACAAGCTCATTTTCATTCCAACAAGTCATCTTCTGACCTGGACTAACAACACTGGTCTCTATGTGCAGCTGGCTGTGAGACCAGTGCTCAGGGAGCGTCTACAAAGTGCAACACTGAAAGAACATCACACACTCATTTGCTTCCAGCACTTTCACACAAACATCTACTGTCATCATTGTCACCAAACTCTGTGGATCCTTTATTGCAAATTCAAATGGGATCAAATGGTCAGACAAAAGAGGGTTTTGAGGAAATATGATGAAGTGTTGTGTATTAGCAGCAAGTTATTGAATCATTTTCCTCAGAAACCAAACAAAATGATTGACAAACATGTTTTTACAAACTCAGTGTTGGACTTGGATCAGCAGGATAAGCTGATGTTTAAAGGCATTTGAGTCTCGCTGTATGAGAGTCCAGTTATTACTCAATATTTATGGATGATGTTCTTTCAGTGTTGCACTTTGTAGACGCTCCCTGAGCCTCACAGCCAGCTGCACATGGACCAGCTGACATTACCCAGCATTAGAGGCGGCTGTAAAAAAATGGATTTTCCTATTTAAATGGTTTCAATTTGAATAAAGCGATGTTGATTCATTCAATCCTGAATCGATTTTTAATATAAATTTATTTTGCCAGAATCTCAGGTTAAAGCTCCCAAAAGTATTTCAACAAGCAGCAAACAGATAAAACAGTAAATGAGAGCAGCTAAACACACAAAGATGGAAACACAGAGCGTGGATCGTTCACTCGACGGCACGTACACGGACACGCCGTCGGGGCTGAAAGTGGACAGCTCACAGATCCTGAAGCTGCAGGTTTCATCTGTCTCCAACCAAAACTGACTGAACCAGCAGCAAAAGAAGATCCAAACTCTGCTTTACGTTTGATGAACATCGTCATGAATTCTCTCTGACTTTGACGTTTACTTCCTGCACAGCTCTCTCTCTCTCAGTGTACTTCAAGAACAGTTTACCTTCAAAAATCTGTTTCCTGCATTATTCACTGCTTATTACGCACCAGTCTGCTGTTGTGTTCACTGCTGTCGGCCTCTGAAAACAAAGCCTCATTTCTGCTGTTCAATACTGAAGAAATTTAAACCTTTTAAAATGATGACAGATTACAAACTCTCAGCTGTGTCTGTAATCAAACCTCTGTAACTTTGCTTCACTTCAGCAGCATCAGCTCATGTTCACATGTTGATTCATGGTTTGCTTCAGTTTTTGATTGACTGCAGAATATTTTGAAGGTTATCTGCTATAAAAAGCCAGAAGAGGAAAATCTGCTTCATGTGTTTCTGTTTGATCCTCAGTGACTTTGACACAAAGGCCTCTGCTGTGATGATCACACCTCTGATCAAGTCTCACAATGTCACAACTGATAAATGATCAGAGTTAGAATATTTCCCACTGTCTGCTGTGTGCCGTGACCTTTGACCTGCTAAAGACAGTCAGCAGTGGATTATTCATTGTTGTGTCTGATACTTAGAACTGTGAGGAAGAACACTACACAGTTAATCAGGGTCCCCTCTCTCTGAATCAGGAAAGGTGTGGACCGCGGGCCATACGTTGAGTATCACTGTTTGAAATGCAAACATTGTTCTGCTGCAGTCAATGGACTAAACCAGAGAAGAAGAAAACAGACTTTACCATGAAGATCCTCAGTGTGGATCAGTATAATATCAGCCTGATCTCTGCAGTTTAGTGTCAGCACAACTTTCACATCATATTCATCTCAGCACAACTAAAACATGCTGACTGACCCCAGAGTTTCAAGTCCACATCCTGGACTCTCCAGGAAACCACACAGATGCTTCACTCCTGGATCCTGCAGGCTGTTATTGTTACTCAGGTCCAGCTCTCTCAGATGGGAGGGGTTGGACTTCAGTGCTGCTGCCAGATTATTACAGCTGATCTCTGACAAACCACAGCCCCACAATCTGTATAAAGAATGAAAGATGTAAGTTTATTAGACAAAGTGCTTGAAATCATTCAGTGTTTCATCATCTGTTCAGAGCTGAAGAAGATTCAGAATGTAGAAGTTTAGAAAATGGAAACTCCAAACAGCTGAAGCCAACAGGAAGCAGCTTCAAACAAACACAACAAGAGAAAAAACTCTGATGTTTCACATTAAAGTCGTACATTTCTCATAAAAACAGCACAAAGACTTGAAAAAGTCGTGTTTTTCCTTCCAGGAACAACAAGGCTTCACTTTTAAAGGTGAAGTGTGAAAGAAATGGACATATTTGAAGTCCAACACCTTTTTCCAGTCACATTATTAAAGCAGAAAAACTACAAGCTCATTTTCATTCCAACAAGTCATCTTCTGACCCTTTATTATTATTGTTATTATTCAATATTTATGGAGGATGTTTTTAAATTGGGCTCAAATATGTGACAGACATTTCATCCCATGTCAGTTTGGCCTCATCCTGGGACGGATTATCCAGCACACACTCTGACCACAGGCCCAGGGGCCACGCAAAGCTGGGCTCCATCCAAGAGACAGGAAACAAACCAACACAATAATAAAAAGCACCATGTGATCTTCTTACATCTTCAAGACAAACATAGTAAAAACATGAGCATATTTGTTTCCTGATAAAATGATGTGACAGGTAGAACAGAGTAAAGTGGTGGTGTTACAGCCTTTCTCCCCTCTGCTGCCGAGGCTGTTAGTCTCTCCCAAACTCAGCTACAGGACTTCCAAATGAATGAAAGCAGCAGAAGTGGCTTTACAAATGAAACCACAGTGACAGACAGTAATTAAGAATCTCCTAAGCAATCCAAAGATAAGAAAAGTTCACCTGCCAATTCTATAAAGCTTGGTTGTTCATACAATAATATCATTTAATGATCAGCAGTGGGGATGTTTGGATCCTGACCTGAGAGTTTCCAGTGTACAATGTGGACTCTGCAGTGCAGCAGACAGAAGCTTCACTCCTGAATCCCGCAGGTCATTGTTACTCAGGTCCAGCTCTTTCAAACTAGAGGACTGGGAGTTGAGAACTGAGGACAGAGCACCACAGCTTCTCTCTGAGAGGTTACAGCCACTCAGTCTGGAAGAAAACAAACAAACAAATTAATTAAATCAGTCAAATGAAACATTTTTTTAACGCCAGCATGCAATACAATTATTGGTTAACTAAATAGCTCCATTAAAACACAACTCTTCTTCTATAGCAGCACTTACTCCTTGTAAGCTCCACCTGCTCCACCTTCTGAGTCAGTTGTTCACACCAAAGAAAACCACCATCATTTCATGCGGCTAACATACCGGCGCCAGCTGTGGTCTCAAGGCTGGAGCTGAACATAACAAATTTCACCCTGCTAACAGATGGTGTTTTGACTGTTCCTTCCCATCCTGAACCAAGAACCAAGATGGCGCCGCGTATGGATGCCCTGGTGCTTCAGTGCGTTACTTTTGTTTTGTTTTTGTGCATTTCTTCTGTGTCTGGGCACTCCTCTGGATACTCTTACACCAGAGAAGAGCTCCTTAACTACAGGACTACAACGCCTGTGGATTTATTTCCAATATTTGTCGCATCTGCGGCAGATTTACTGCAGACTCTGACCAGGAAAGTGAGACGCCGAAAGAGAGGAAAGCGAGCCGGCGTACTCGTGCGGTTGAGGAGACGCGGACTGAGAACTGCTCTTCCCGGGATCTTCCTTTCTAATGTACGCTCACTCGGGAATAAGATTGACGAACTGGCCCTGATGAGAAGCATGAACAGAGACTTTGCCTCCTCCTGTGTCTTATGTTTTACGGAGTCGTGGCTCAGTGAGAACATCCCAGACTGCGCGCTCAAGCTGGAGGGCTTTCATCTGCTGCGCGCGGACCGGCAGGCCGCTCTCTCTGGTAAGACCAAAGGTGGAGGGGTCTGCTTCTACATCAATAGTGGCTGGTGCACAGATGTGACAGTGATTGCTCAGCACTGCTCTTCCTCTCTGGAATATCTTTTTATTCACTGCAAACCGTTTTATTCTCCGCGGGAGTTTGCTTCATTCATCCTGGCCGCTGTTTACATCCCGCCAGACGCGGATGCGCAAGCAGCTCAGTGCGCTCTCGCAGAGCAGATTCTCCACACGGAGCGGACATACCCGGACTCTCTCATCATTGCTCTTGGGGACTTTAACAAAGCCAATCTGAGCCATGAGCTTCCGAAATATAAGCAGTATATTAAATGCCCGACCAGAGAGGAGAGGACATTAGACCACTGCTACAGCACGATCAGCGGGGCCTATCGCGCGGTGCCCCGCGCTTCACTCGGACTTTCTGACCACGTCATGATCCACCTAATCCCCGCGTACAGACAGAGGCTGAAGCTCTCCAAACCTGTCGTGAGGACTAAAAAACTGTGGAGCGACGAGGCTGTGGAGGAGCTTCGCACGTGTTTGGAGACCACAGACTGGGACACAATGAAGGCTGCTTCTAACAGCTTGGACGAGTTTACGGACACTGTCACCTCCTATATCCACTTCTGTGAGGACAGCATTGTGCCATCACGCACCAGGGTGAGTTATAACAATGACAAACCCTGGTTTACTCCTAAACTCAAAAAGCTGTGGCTGGAAAAGAGAAAGGCGTTCAGAAGCGGAGACAGGGACTGCTACAGAGAGGCCAAGTACAGGTTCACTAAAGAAGTGGACATTGCTAAACATCAGCACTCTGAGAAGATGCAGCAGCAGATCTCAGAGAATGACTCGGCCTCTGTGTGGAAAGGTTTTAGGAATATCACAAACTACAAGCCTAAAACCCCCCACTCCACTGACGACTTGCTCTTGGCCAACACCCTCAACGACTTCTACTGCCGTTTTGACGAGCCATCAAGCAGCCTTCACACCTCCAACGGCCCCAACAATAGAGGCACTTTGGACACTCATCCCCCCACCTCTCCCCCCTCCATAGAGCCATCACCACCTTCAAACTGTTCACCTACAACACCCCCCTCCTCACCCCACACAAAAGAGGATTTCACACCACCTCCTCCCACCACAACTCTTCATATTCATGAAGCAGATGTGAGGAAGCAGTTTAAGAGTCTGAATGCTCGGAAAGCTCCCGACCCAGACGGCGTGTCTCCTGCCACCCTCAGACACTGTGCAAACGAGCTGGCCCCAGTGTTTTCTGGCATTTTCAACTCCTCACTGCAGGCATGTCATGTGCCTGCCTGCTTCAAGTCCTCTACCATAATCCCTGTCCCCAAGAAACCTAGGATCACTGGACTAAATGACTACAGACCCGTGGCTCTGACATCTGTGGTCATGAAGTCATTTGAGCGCCCAGTTCTCTCCCATCTCAAGACCCTCACGGCCCCCCTCCTGGATCCCCTGCAGTTTGCATATAGAGCCAACAGGTCTGTAGACGACGCCATCAACATGGCCCTACACTTCATCCTGCAGCATCTGGACTCCCCAGGAACCTACGCCAGGATCCTGTTTGTGGACTTCAGCTCTGCCTTCAACACCATCCTTCCAGACCATCTCCGAGGCAAGCTTTCCCAGATGAATGTGCCTGATCCCATCTGCCGGTGGATCACTGACTTCCTGACGGACAGGAAGCAGCATGTGAGGCTGGGAAAGAATGTCTCGGACTCCCGGACCATCAGCACCGGCTCCCCTCAGGGCTGTGTTCTTTCTCCTCTGCTCTTCTCCCTGTACACCAACTGCTGCACCTCCACCCACCAGTCTGTCAAGCTAATCAAGTTTGCAGATGACACCACCGTTATTGGGCTCATCTCGGACGGGGACGAGTCTGCCTACAGGAGGGAGGTTGAACGTCTGGTGTCCTGGTGCAGCCACAACAACCTGGTGCTGAATGCCCAGAAGACAGTGGAGATTATTGTGGACTTCAGGAAGCACACAGCCCCACTCCCCCCCATCATCCTGACTGACACCCCCATCACCTCTGTGGACTCATTCCGCTTCCTGGGTACCACCATCACCCATGACCTGAAGTGGGAGCCCACCATCACCTCCGTCATCAAGAAAGCCCAGCAGAGGATGTACTTCCTGAGGCAGCTGAAGAAATTCAACCTGCCAACACGGACGATGATGCAGTTCTACACTGCAATCATCGAGTCCATCCTCACCTCCTCCATCACTGTGTGGTACGCTGGAGCCACTATCAGGGACAAACAGAGACTGCAGCGTGTTGTGCGCTCTGCTGAGAAGGTGACTGGCTGCAGACTCCCATCTCTGCAGGACCTGTACACCTCCAGGACATTGCGGCGTGCAGCTCGGATCTCAGCTGACCCTTCTCACCCTGGACACAGTCTGTTTGACCTGCTCCCCTCAGGCAGGAGGCTCCGGTCCATTCGCACCAGAACCTCTCGCCATAAGAACAGTTTCTTCCCCTCTGCTGTTGGACACATGAACAATAACCATATGACTGTTCCCGCCACTAACACATGACCCTACGCTGTGTCACTGCATCATTCCATGTTTGGCACTGATCACCACCTGCACTCATGTATATATCTTTCTACGCAGCACTTTTAATTCTTATTCTCATGTATATATCTCATGTATATCTCATGCACATATCTTTCTACGTAGCACTTTTAATTCTTATTCCTACTTTTATTTTTTCATGTCTATTTAAGTGCTATTTATGACACTATGTTTGCACTGAAGCACCGCAGCAATTTCCTAATGTTGTAAACCTGCTCAACATTTGGCAATAAACCCCTTTCTGATTCTGATTCTGATTCCTAAGCATGCTTATCCCCTCCCGGTGCAGACGGTGGGTCGAGGGGACCAGCGCAAATGCTGCAGGCCCGGATGCGCTGTCTACACCGGCTGTCTCTCACCTTTTACCCATCCCTGTTGCTTGTCATGTGTTTTTATGGCGTATTAAGAGTTTTCATGTGCTCTGCGCTAAGGTCATTTTTTTTGTCTGTTCTCAAACTGATCTCCCTGTTGGAGCTCAGTCTGGGAGGAGTTCTTTTTTCTCCTCATCTTTCCTGATGTTGTGCATTTTCCGCTGTTCGGTTCCGGGTCGCTGCTCTAGCGGCTGACCGGCCAGCTACCTAGCCTGACCCGTCTCCCCAATGTGATGTTTGTGTATTGTATGTACGGTTGGAAAGCTCAGTATCCTAATTGCCCCTTGAAAATAAATACAGTGTTCTGAATCTGAATCTGAAAAGATTACAGAAGACGACTCTGTTCAGTAAATATTACGCTCATGCTGTCACGAAATACCAAAGGTAGGTAAAACTCTGGTTGTTGCAGCCATCCAGTATGACATGCTTTGTACTGTCCTGCTGCAGTTTGTGACACCTGGTTGATGAGTTGTGAAGGATGATGAAACAAACACTTCACTCAATGTTTGTCTTCTAAACTGGATGTAATTTGGGCAGCCGATAGTTTTTCTTAATCTATCCCAGCTGCAAATAGGAACACAACAAATAAATAACTTTACCCACTTGGATCCTTATCATTCAAGATTGTGAAAAGATTCTCTACTCAGAGAATACTGGAGATTTTAGATGAGAGAGATGTAAGATGATGAAGGGGAAGCAGGGCTCTAGAGTGCGACCAATTTGGTCGCAAATGCGACCAAATTTTTCAGTGGTGCGACTAAAAATAAATATTTGGTCGCACAGGTGCGACCAACTGTTCCGGTAACAAAAAAAAAATCTCTGTAACTCTCCGTGTGGTCAACAACAGACACACATTATGCCCCTATCGTGGACTAAACCAATCAGAGATAGTCAGGGGCGGGACCTCTCTGATTGGCCGTGGTCCAGTTGAAAGTGCAGGTGGAAGAGAGAGGTGAGTAGCTTGAATAAAGCGATATCAATTCATTAACGGATTCCACACAAAGACCTAAACACGGAGCGGACCCAACACATCAGAATCAGCTTCGTCTTTCTCGTCTTTCTCACCCGACGGCCCGAACACGGACACGCTGTCGGAGCTTAGCGATTCTTCGGGTCCGCGCTGTGTTTACGTCTTTTTGCGCTGATTCTGAGCTGCAGGTTTTGCCTCTCTCCAACCAAAATTCACCGAGCCTGCAGCAAAAGAAGCAGCAAACTGCGCTTCACATTTGATCAATGTCGTCATGAATTCCCTCTGACTTTTGCTGTTTTGCTTCCACCACGATAAAAATCACACTTCCTGCACAGCTCGCTCTCTCTCTGTACTTCAGGAACAGTTTCCCGTCTCAAATCTGTTTTCTGCATTATTCATTCGCTTATTACCCACCAGTCTAGCGTTGTTTACAGCGCTTTTTCTTTTTTCACTTAAATGACCTCGGACAAGAAAGCCTAATTTCTGCTGTTCAATACTGAAGAAATTTAAATTTCTTAAAATTATGCAAAATTGCAGAATATTTTTAAGGTTATCTGCTATAAAAAGCCAGACCAGGAAAATCTCCTTCATGTTTTCCTGTGTTTTATTCTCAGTAACTTTCACACAAAGGCATCTGCTGTGATTTTCACAATTCTGATGAAGTCTCATGTGTATCAGTACTGATACATGATCAGAATTATAATATTTCTGACTGTCTGAGGCTAAATTGAATCAAATCAGGACTTTGAGAACCAGAATTGAATGGATTATAGAAATCAGTGATGATACTCAGCCCTAGTGAGCAGCCTAGGCCTGAGAGAATGGTAAATGGTAAATGGCCTGCATTTGTATAGCGCTTTTCTAGTCCCTAAGGACCCCAAAGCGCTTCACACTACATTCAGTCATTCACCCATTCACACACACATTCACACACTGGCGATGGCAAGCTACATTGTAGCCACAGCTGCCCTGGGGCGCACTGACAGAGGCGAGGCTGCCGGACACTGGCGCCACCGGGCCCTCTGACCACCACCAGTAGGCAAACATGGGGTTAGTATCTTGCCCAAGGATATTTGGCATGCAGCCAGGAGGCAGCCTGGGATCGAACCACCGACCTTCTGATTAGTGGCTGACCTGCTCTGCCACCTGAGCTACAGCCACCCCTAGAGAAGTGGATGTACTGTAGCTGTGGGTAATAAGAAAAGATGAAAAGAACTATTGATAACTTTTTTGTTAAGTTAAGGCCTGATCTGTCTGAAATTCATAGCCAGTGCTCTGACACGGTGCCATCAATATTTGAATGCTGAAAAAGCACAGTGTATCCAGAAAACACATTATATGCTGCAGTAAATGCACTGCCCAAGTGTCCCCTCTCCCCACGGCCTTTCAGCAGCAGACAGCAGCAAACAGGTCGTCAGAGGAGGCCAAGATGATGATTAAGTTTTTAACATTTTCTACAATATTGACAAAGCACTTTAAGCACAAGTTTGTTAGTTAATAATTTAGAAATTAATATTGTCTGTATGGACTTCCCCCCCCCCAAAGAAAGTGCACATGTAAAACTGCGGTGTTAAGCGATGCGGTTGAAAAATTTGAGTGCGCCTAACTTTTGTGCCGGTGCGCCTAAATTTTTAAAGTTAGGCGTACCGGTGCGCCCATGTCAAAAAGTTAGTCTAGAGCCCTGGGAAGAGTTTTCAGAACTCGAGGCCTTTTGTCTTCACTGTACAGGACAAAGAAGACAGGGAGGGAGGGAGAAGTGAGGAGAATAACACACAGGAAATGGTGTTGGGCAGACTCAAACCAGGCCCTGGAGTCACGACTCTAACCTTCAGTACATGGGTCACCTGCTCAGCCAGGTAAGCTACAGCAGTCAGCAGTGTGTGAGTTAATTTGAAGACAATGATGACTATAAGTCAGGTAAAAAAAAAATACTATCATCAACCAACAAGGGGAAAACAGTGAGCTTGAATGACCAAGCTTTGACCAAGGGTGGCTCACTCCTCTGTCTTCTTGCACAAGGAGTGAACCACCCTGCATGGCTATCAATGTGGTGCAACCAAGGCCATCATACAGTACAGGCCATCCAAGCTGATTTTAACTTTTCGTCCCAGACACCTTAGAAATCATCTAGATTAGGATATGTTGGCTGTTCTAGATCCAATCACAACAAACAGAGAGCTGCTGTGTGTCCAAGGTGAACAGGAAGAATATATACATGCATAAAGTCAATAAAGTCAGAAGGTTTGCTTTAGACTGTGCTGCAGTTTATCATCAAAGACAAACAGGCACCATGCTGCCAACAAATGGCATCAAGTCTGACTTGAGGTTTTTTTGTTCTTTTTTTTAAATCAAGATTAAATTTTATAGCAACCACAGCAGAGATGACCAGGGAAGGTGTGCTTGAGGGGATATAGCTAAAACAGCTGGTTTCAGACTGAAGAACTGAGGTGCTGCACCCAAGTCTGCAGGTTCAGGGAGGGACAAACATCTGCTGCAACCAGATTGGAGTGAGAGGAGAGAGCAGGCCAACAACAACAAAGAAACAACAAACACACTGTGGAAGACCGAAGCAGAGTTTAGTTTAAAGTGGAACTAAGGATGTTTCTCTGGCTGCCAGGATTCACTGAGTAATTCAAATGCTTTCTTTAATGCAGGACCCACCATGCATGTAAAAGCAAGTGTTTCACCAACATTTGTGACTAAAATAGACCTGCAGTAGAAATGTATCTAGGAGCATGCATGTGAAGATAAAGTATCACAACATCAGGCACATGCAGCCTAAGTGTTTAAACAAAGACTGATAACATAACAGCAGCAGTGATGATCAGAATTTATGGTGAATCCAGCGTCTCGAGTTCTGGAGGCATCAAAGAGGTCACAGTTGTATTGGAGAAATCCCAAAACTTTAGGATACAATTTCATACAGAGACAGAAAGCCTGGTGAAATAAATTACTGACACAGTTGGATGTTAAAAGTAAAGACATGAGTACAAATATACTCACAGAGCTTTGTTGGAGGCTTTGACCACTGGTAGCAGCCTCAGAAGAGCCTCCTCTGAAGCAGAGTATTTCTTCAGGTCAAACACATCCAGATCTTCTTCTGATGACAGTAAGATGAAGACCAGAGCTGACCACTGAGCAGGAGACAGCATATCTGTGGAGAGACTTCCTGATCTCAGGGACTGTTGGATCTCCTCCACTAGAGAACGATCATTCAGTTCATTCAGACAGTGGATCAGATTGATGCTTTTCTCTGCAGACAGATTCTCACTGAGCTTCTCCTTGATGTACTGGACTGTTTTCTTATTGGTCTGTGAGCTACTTCCTGTCTGTGTCAGCAGACCTCGTAGGAGAGTCTGATTGGTCTGCAGTGAAAGACCCAGGAGGAAGCGGAGGAACAAGTCCAGGTGTCCATTTGGACTCTCTAAGGCCTTGTTCACAGCACTCTGGTGGAGAGATTGAAATTTTAGTTTGTTAAATAGTTTAGACCATGTAGAGGTTGTTTGTTGTTCTTCCAGCAGATTGAGTCCAGAGTTCATGAAGGTCAGATGGACATGAAGAGCAGCCAGAAACTCCTGAACACTCAGATGGATGAAGCAGAACACCTTGTCCTGGTACAGTCCTCTCTCCTCTTTAAAGATCTGTGTGAACACTCCTGAGTACACTGAGGCTGCTCTGATATCGATGCCACACTCTGTCAGGTCTGATTCATAGAAGATCAGGTTTCCTTTCTGCAGCTGATCAAAAGCCAGTTTTCCCAGAGACTCCATCATCTTCCTGCTCTCTGGACTCCAGTGTGGATCTGTCTCAGCTCCTCCATCAAACTTGACCTTCTTCACTTTGGCCTGAACCACCAGGAAGTGGATGTACATCTCAGTCAGGGTCTTGGGCAGCTGTCCTCCCTCTCTGGTTTCCAGCACATCCTCCAGAACTGTAGCAGTGATCCAGCAGAAGACTGGGATGTGGCACATGATGTGGAGGCTTCGTGATGTCTTGATGTGGGAGATGATCCTGCTGGCCTGCTCCTCATCTCTGAATCTCTTCCTGAAGTACTCCTCCTTCTGTGGGTCAGTGAACCCTCTGACCTCTGTCACCATGCCAACACAGACAGGAGGGATCTGATTGGCTGCTGCAGGTCGTGTTGTTATCCAGAGGCGAGCAGAGGGAAGCAGTTTCCCCCTGATGAGGTTTATCAGCAGCACATCCACTGAGGTGGACTTTCTAGGGTCAGTTAGGATTGTAGTTTTGTGGAAGTCCAGAGGAAGTCGACACTCATCCAGACCATCAAAGATGAACACAACCTGGAAGTCTTCAAAGCTGCAGATTCCTGCTTCTTTGGTTTCAGTAAAGAAGCGATGAACAAGTCCCACCAAGCTGAACTTTTCCTCTTTCAGCACATTCAGCTCTCTGAAAGTGAATGGAAATATGAACTGGATGTCCTGGTTGGCTTTGTCTTCAGCCCAGTCCAGGCTGTATTTCTGTGTTAAGACTGTTTTCCCAATGCCAGCCACTCCCTTTGTCAGCACTGTTCTGATTGGTTCGTCTCTGCCAGGTGAGGCTTTAAAGATGTCTTCTTGTCTGATGGTTGTTTCTGGTCTGTCTGGTTTCCTGGATGCTGTTTCAATCTGTCTGACCTCATGTTCATCATTGACCTCTGCAGTCCCTCCCTCTGTGATGTAGAGCTCTGTGTAGATCTGATTCAGGAGGGTTGGGTTTCCTGCTTTAGCGATGCCCTCAAACACACACTGGAACTTCTTCTTCAGGGTGGATTTAAGGTTACGATGACAAACTGCAGCTTGAAGCTCTGAATGAGAAGAAAAATAAACACTCAATTCCAAAAAGAACTAATCTTTAAAACATGTTGCTCCATCTTCCATCTCTGGAAAATGTTCATTTATCCAGCAGCTTAAATCTTTAGATAAATCCTCTTACGTCTCTGCAGACGGTCAGCCAGCTCCTCCTGCTTCATTCTCCTCAGGAAGTCCACTGTGATCTTCACACATGCCTCTCTGCTGCTGCTCCTCTGACTCTCTAAGCATTCTGGGTAATCTGGACTCAGAACCTTCTGGATCTTCTTCAGCTCGTTCTTCACAAAAGTGATGATGTTGTCCTCCAGCAGCTGGAACAGAATATTTATGAATGAGCCAATCAGACTGAAATCATGGAGCCAAACATCAGATCCATGTTGGACACACTGACGATCCACTGGTCTACAAAGAGCAGCATGGAGATGACTGTGAACAGAACAGATGTAACAGTAGTTGTTGTACATGTACAGACCATAAATATGGAGTCCAGCTGTGTTTGATGCTGCTGGGCAGACTGACCACTGGGAACCTCTGAGCTCTGCTGCTCCACTCTGTGGAGGAACCATGAAGGATCAGATCAACACAGGATAAAGATCCAGGAGTTTCTGCTCAAATAACTTCATCTGAATCAAGTCTGTCAAGTTTTAAACTCTCAGATTGTGAACATATCAGTAATTTTCAGTCTGTTTTCATGGACGTCCTTTCA
This sequence comes from Maylandia zebra, assembly GCF_041146795.1. Taxonomy (NCBI): domain Eukaryota; kingdom Metazoa; phylum Chordata; class Actinopteri; order Cichliformes; family Cichlidae; genus Maylandia; species Maylandia zebra. The sequence goes on along the minus strand of NC_135168.1, from coordinate 4,742,637 downwards.
GTGGTGATGTCAGGGATGATTTTGAAGAAGCTCATCAAACTGAACCATCAGCAGATCACTGCTCCAAAACCAGAACATGATCCGAGTCTCCCTCCACCACCAGAACACCAGCTTTACTAACGTGGTAGATCAGTGTAGTACAGATCAATAACTGATGAGTCATTTGATCAAAATCACTGAGTGCTTCACGTCTGACCCTCTGATGCTTCTGTAGACATTTTGCATATTTAATGAATGTCTGACAGTTTTACATTCATTCTATGAACACAGTGGAAATGTTGTGTTATAGTCTCCATGTTGTTTCCAGCATCATAAATTCTTAAGTTCAGAAAATTAGATTCTTTCTTCACAGCTGAAAAACAACAACATTTATTCTCTATTGAAATCTGCATCGTCCACTCCAAAGGTCACAATCTGAAGGTAACATCTGGTTTTGTTCCCTGTGGTTAACTCTGAGCATCAGTATGGTGGGATTTATCCACTACATCCACACCACTGTGGTTCAGTGTTGTCCTGATGGAGTAACAGCAGCCAGTATGATCCAGGCTTTAGCTGCTGGGTCTCTGTGTGACCTCTCAGACTGTTTAACAGATCAGACACAAAGAGAATCAGAGCAGCTCTGTTCTTTAAAGACAAACATGAACCCACTCAGGTCACACTTTCCCCACAGATATGAGCATCACTGTCCTCAAACAGCAAATGACCAAGTCGAACATTTGGATCTTTTCTCTTTCATTGTTTTCTTTTTAATGAATCTTTGTAACAATCTGAGGATGTTTCAGGTCATATTTATCCAGGAAACACAAACATGTAAAGGAGTCATCACAGCTCTCTGACCTCGTTGCTCCAGGTTCACCACTGAAGTATGGATTTCCACCTTTGGACCGGTCACTCCTCACAGACGGACAGCTGGACCCTGCAGACTGTGACCTCTGACCTCTGCAGACACAAACATGATTGAAGCAGCTGTGATCACACAGACTGCAGATAATGCAGCTGTTTCCTGTCAGTAACATCCTCTTAGATTAGAGTTCAGCTTTTTACAGGAAAACTGGACAAAACTGATTTTTGTTACAAACTCATTTTCATTTCCTCTCAGCTCACAAACACAGTCAGACAATCAACCAGAGTCAACACTGATTATAATGTCAGTGCAGAATTATTTCTGTTACTCAGTGAGTTCAGCTCTCTGACCTCGTTGCTCCAGGTTCACCACTGAAGGCTGGATTATGACCTTTGGACCGGTCACTCCTCACAGACGGACAGCTGGACCCTGCAGACTCTGCTCTGTCCTCCTCTTCCTCCATCATCATCTTCAGTCAGTCTGAGAGGTAAACCACAAACACTCAGTGAGTTCACATTAACAGGAGGAACTGAGTTACAGTCGCTGACCTCTGACCTGTCACGTGACCATGAAACCAGGTCAATGTGTCTGTAGGTTCAGTCATCCAGGTCATGTGATCTAAGGAGCTTGGAGAGAAAAGAGACGTCTTTAAGTTTCTGGAAGACGTTTCATCAGAGAAGTTTCTTCAGCTCTAAAACCAAACGGTGGAGAGTCCCAGATATTTAAACCTGAGAGGGAAAGAAAGCATGTCGCTGACCCACCACTGATGTTATTTCAAGGAGGAAACTGAGAGCCTTTGCACCAGGAGCACAAACATCAGCTCCAGCAATGATCCACTGATGTGTTTTTATTCCATGTATGAATGTTGTTATTGACAGAGATGACGTTTGTGTGTCAGTGATGCAGTGACTGTTGTTGTTACCTGTACAGGCTGGTTAGACTCTATGAAACAGATCATACAGATCTCTGCATGTTAGAAGAGACTATTAAAGGTCATGAATGAGACAAAGGCAGGGAGGCGTCCTTTACAGCTAAACAGCAGAGTGAGAGAACAGCCAGCACCTCTACATTTATCACATTATACAGCACATGTATGATACTGACAGGGATGAGAAGAATTTAGTGATTCTGATCCCATCATTGATATTACTTATTGATTCTCAGTAGCTCTGCTCTGACAGTCACCACCATCACTGAGCAGCATATCAAAGACATTTGTGCACATTAACTGCATGTTGTGGCTCAAATGTTTGTGCATGTTGGAGGCATTTCCTCTTTGTTGTGATCAGTGTTGGTCATTACTCAAAACAGTCATTATTACACATATTACACAGAACACTTTAATTAAAAGTAATGGAGTACGTTACTTCATTACTCCTCATAACATTACTTTGATGTTACTGTGTGAAATGAACAAATGAGCATGTAACAACATAAAGCTGAGGTACAGCCCCACACACCAACACAGATCCTGATGAGGTCACGTGATGTTTCTCTGAGTGTTTATGAACACAAATCAAAGATGAAACAGCACAAAGACACTTCAAAGTGATTCTACTGTAGAAACATGAACAGGTAGAAACCTGCAGCCTGACTGCTCATCACTTTGTTACCTGTTCAAGTTCAGCAGCAGCAGCTCACTTTATCACGGTGCTGGTCTGGGGTCAGTGTTTACTCAGCTTTAACTAGTGATGTGACGTTCTGTATCGAGGCTTCGAAGCGTGTGTCGAGTAATGGAGGGGGCGTTTCCGCGAAGCGCGTATCGAGGCTTGCTTCATTTATGGGAGGAGCTGAAAATGATGACGTCCGAAGCCTCGCTGCCCGGCTGTACCACGTGACTGGTTCAGGAAGCGGTTCGAACTTTGCCGCGAGCTATGACACGATATAAACCCCTCAGACAAAATGTGGGCGTTTGATGGAGAGTTGCGGTTAGTGAGAGTTAGAGACAGTTTAGAAAAAAAAAATCGCCTACGACCTGCCACAGTGGAGAAACTGTTTCTTTTTAACAAAAACCAATGATGTGTCCCCTAAACACTAATCACTGTCCTTGCCTCAATGTTACAAAAGCACAACCACTGTCCACACCTCACCTCACAGTATATGATCATTTCCATTTTAGGCATTTCCAAATAATCATGTTCCATACTGCCAGTATAAATATACACAGTACACTGCATCACTACAATATACATGTTTTACACACTCCTTTTGTTGTTGACATTTACAGGCTGTGTGCAAAAAGGCCACACTCTTCAAATTCATGCCAACTAATATTTTTACGTCCAGTAGGTGTCCTGCTAGAGCAAATGAAGCTTCAAGAAGCTTCGCGTTGGGGTGAACCAATTGGATGAAAAGCTTCAGTGCTTCATGAGGCTTCATCTGCCCATCACTAGCTTTAACCTCACTCTGGGTTCTTGGCTAGCCTAGCTTTAGCTTAGTGTTAGCATGCTGTGTGCTAGCTTAGCGTCAGAGCTCTGCAGGTGTCTCGTGTGTAAATATTAATCACAGTGACAGTAAAGGAGGTAAAGGGCTGTGACGTCATCACGTACGCTGCGTCCTCTGTGGGCTCTGAGTGAACTCAAAGTACAAACTACAAGTACACAAACACGAACGTAGCTCAGAGTGGCGGACACACTCGGCCTCGTTGGTCCAGCTGTGAGTCCGTTACCGTGAACTATGGAGCGGCAGATTTGTGCTGAACTAAGCTGCACACAGCTGATGTTAGCCAGGAAACATTACACACTGACTTTAATGGAGAGACCGGAAATACAAACACACACAGTTTGTTGTGTGAAGAAATCAAACACGAGCTGAACAAACAGTAAAGTTCCTAAAGACAAACTGTTAAAGGAGGAAACAAAGCAAACTTACAGTTTCTTCACACACCAACAACAAGCTCCACTGCACGAAGTTCAGGAAGTGAAATTAAACTTTGAGCAGGAAGGAAACACCCAAAGAGACGTTTGAGGACAATCAGGAGCATTGGAACACTGTGCTGCGTTCAGTTGCACCTCGGAAACTCCAAACCTCTGGCAGGCTGTGATTTATTTCTGCTGGTTTTCCTGTTTGAAGCACAAACATCCGTCATCAATTTGTTGTTGTTCTTCCTGCAGCGTTTAAATATTTCAGCACTGAACTGATGTTTCTTCAAAGCTCATTTCAACCTGTTGAAGTCATGAATGAAAGTGCAGACTGAGAGTGGATCACATGATGTTTGAGGTGTGTCATGTGACATGTTCAGTATTGTCACACATGTCTAGATTGTCCCTGATATCATAACTGCTCAAACACTGATGATTATATTTGAAGAATTATTCCTGATGGCAGCAAAGTTTGAATGGAGCTCTCTGTCTGTGCTGATTTGTCGCCCTCTGGAGGTCAAAGCACAAACTGCATGATGTCACTGTAACCACCACAGTGACAGGAAGTGTTTTTATGACTGAAACACTGAAATGATGCTAACGGCTGTCGTTAGGCTCACTGACAGCAGTGCTGATGTGTTCATGTCAAACACTGGCTCAGGTCAGACTCCTTCATCCTTCTCCAGCGTGAGGCCGCCCTCAGACCCACAGGAGCTCTGACCTTTGACCTCCTGACCCTAACCATTTTAGTCTTGTTGCATCTTTAAATGCAAATCCTGTGAAATGGTCAGGGGCGGCTCTAGAGAAATTTTCTTAGGGTGGCAAAATCAAAGCCTTTTCCCCCCAAACACATATGCAGGTGGTTACATGTGGTTAAAATGATTCAAATGCAGTAAGTATGCACGTTTTTCATATAAATATAGTCTATAACTTAATTATTGTCTGTAGCCACATGATTACACACTTTAGTTACATGAAACATGTGAGTTTTGATGTTATGTACTGTACAGCCTGTATATTAAATACATATGTAGCCCAATAAGTATAAACTCCAGAAAGCTACACAACATGGGGCGCTTCATTTACAAACACAAGTCTAACTTAAGTTTCACTGTTTTTGTTAGAAAACAGTCACATTGTTGCAGCTTAAATGACACAAAATGTCAGAAATCTGCACTGTCATGAACAAACATGTAAACCTCATTTTTCATGATTTGTTGGATTCACCCTCTGAGGTCTGAAATACAACCGGACATTTGTGACTCCTTTGAGTTTACGTTTGTATTTCACCCTCAGTTTGTTTCATTTTATTTTTTCCTCCTCTTGCTTTGTTTGGTATCTTTTCAGCTCAACTGAATTTAGTTGTTTTTTCACTGACATACTGCATTAGTATTACTATTACTATTAATGTAACTATTACTGATCTGAAATCACACAAAGAACCTAAAATCCTAGCAGTATTTTTTACTGTAAAAAAACCACAGACGTGTTGGGTAAATGTTTATAACTTGAAATGCAAATATAAATTGTACATTTTGTAAACAGATACAACTATTTATCTAAAAATGCAGCCAATACACCTGCTGTTTTTTCATTTTCTACAACCATTTAAAATAGCACTCACCTTCCTTCATTTCCACAGTGTAACATCCACCCACCTGTGTAAAATCAGAAATTCCCATGGTGTTGTTCAAAATGTGCTCTGGCACAATCATAAGCATCGCTTGCTGCTGAAAACAAGAAAAAAGCCGTCCTGCTATGGGCTGAACCATTTGTTAATGTGGAGGGGGGGACACTATGGAATATATCCAGTTCTAGCATTTATATTCACTGCTGACTGTAACTACGCTCAAACTGTTAAACTTATTTTAATAAACAACACTGTCATATGCAAAACTGGGGTGGCACTTGGGGTGGCAAGGGATCATTTTAGGGTGGCACTTGCCACCCCATGCCACCCTTCTAGATCCGCCCCTGCTGATGAAGCCAACAGGTTCGCTTCATTTGCAAAAAGCAGATATGAGTTTCTGAGGCCACAGTCTTCTGTGGCTGAAGGGGAATCAGGGGAAGCCCTGGAGGAGTCCACCACCCACCAGAAACAGGTCTGAGCTCTCACTGCAGTTGTAAAGGGGCTACACAGCCCACATGAGGCTGAGGGATGCAGCCTTCTGTCAGACTGTCACTAACACAGAGAAACACCCGTGTACACTCATACTCATGGGCACATACACCAATCAACCTAACCCCACTAACTGCTCGTCTTTGGACTGTGGGAGCCAGAGAACCCAGAGAGGACCCAGACATGGGGAGAGCATGCAAACAGCTTAGATGTTGGATTTGAACCCAGAACCTTCTTGCTGTCAGGAAACAGTGCCAACCACTTTTCCACTGTGCTGCCTGTTTGACTCTGATACACCCATTTTTGAGCTCTTAAAAACAGCCCTCCACACAACAGAGACAAACCATAAAGGACTTTGTGGCTTGTAGCAACCGAAGAAAGTTTAAGGTGCAAAATAAAGAGGTTGAAAGGAAAGTAATAAAGGAAACATGTAATTATAACAGTAATGTTGGCTGTGTATCACGTGTGGCATGTCATTGTGGGGCTGGCCTCTGCTGGGATTGAGAATATGTGATGGCGGGGGCAGGGTTGGTTACTGGGGTTTATCCTGATCTCCTGTTTAGTGGAACTGTGCTCCTTTGAATCCACAGCACTAACCTGGCACACACACATAAAATGCATCATTGCTACAGAGCACAGCAGGACTCATTATGAGTGGTGGGGCAGGCTGGATGGTGTTGAGGAGTCGTATCGCAGTGACATTGGCTCCCCTGCTTCACTCTCTCCTGCCCCACTAATGCAACTCACTAATCCCTCTGTCCCCTTTAGGTGGGGCTCACGCTGACAAGATAAAATAAGCTGCACGACTGGTGGGTGGGGGCTGTGCTGTCAGCTCCCCTGGGTCTGCTCCTCTGTGATCCTCAGTGGGCCAGTATGCCTCTCCTGGTAGCTCCATGGGGGATGGTGTGGTGGGTTGGTGGGTGCCATGGCGACTATGTGCGGACTTCACATTTTTGTCTGCTGTGACAGCTCCTTGATCTGGGCGGGGCCAGTGGGGTGTGGGTAGGTCCTTTGTGGGGCTTTGGACGTTGCCTGAATATTGTCAGGCAGCTGGGTGCTGTGCCTCGACCCTTTCTTCCTTTGCATTTGTGGTTTGGTGCCATAAATGCACAACATAGAAGAGCCACCTCGACGGGACAACACTCAGCGGTTCATCTGTCTCTCTTCCACAGCATGTCTTTATCCTGTCTTCCTTCTCTCACCCCAACCAATCACAGCAGATGGCCCCGCCCCTCCCTGAGCCTGGTTCTGCCGGAGGTTTCTTCCTGTTAAAAGGGAGTTTTTTCTTCCCACTGTCGCCAAAGTGCTGCTCACAGGGGGTCATATGACTGTTGGGTTTTTCTCTGTATGTATTATTGTACGAGCTACCTTACAGTATAAAGCACCTTGAGACGACTGCTGTTGTGATTTGGTGCTGTGTAAATAAAACTGAATTGAATTAAGAAACAACTCTTAGATTCCTCACATGATTCTCCTGTATTCCTACGGGACGCCAAGGTAATATAACATGGAAGTGTGTCGCAGTGCCTGGTGGCCACATGTTACCCATAAACTGTCAACCTGACCGTACTGTAGCTACGTCCAAAGACTAGTTAAAGATTAAAGCTTTTTGGGGGGTTAAATCTGACATAAATAAAGAAAGAATAACATTAAAGTCGATTCTTTTGATCACTGTAGTTCTACTTTGAGGATATGATGTGTAAAAACCCTCAGTTGTGGCTGGTGGATCTCACATTCCTGGTCTTTGTAATTCCAGTTCAATGAAGCCTCATTTTCACCTTTTTCCAGGTAAATTTTCCCAACTGTTCTAATGTCCATGCTGTGGCATTGTCCCATCATTTGTATTTCCTGTTAATGGATTTTTAATATGGTCTGGGAAATTACTATATATGAGTAACTTCCTGTTGTATTGCAGCTTAAGGCCATTGTCACTGAAATAAAGCCCGAGTTGTAATAGTTTGCATCCAGAACGAGGAAAACGAAGAAACCCAAACACTGCTCAGTGGATGAGTCCGTCCTGGAATAAATACCAGGACAAAACTAAAAAGAAGAGCTTGTTTCCTCGAAGCAACAACAGAAAGCTCTTTGTCTCTACAGATGTTTCTGGGAAACACGTTAACAATATTTAAACATTTGTTCTTAATAAACGTTTTTACTTAATGATGCTTTATGATATTTCTATCTGACCTAATGCAGCAGCGTATCCACATGAACTCTGCAGTGTTTCTACCCAGAGGCCACCGTGGTCCTTCTTTACTAATGCTGAGGGTTTTCTCCCAGCCGTGATAGCCTTTGACAGGTAAACTGAGTCATTCCAGCCCAGTGCAAAAATAACCTCCCTGTCTGCTCTTAACTTCACGCATCGATGCTAAAACGTTGCATAACTGAACCTGCAGACTGTGATCCTGTAGCTGTCGAGGAGAGGGCTTGATGCCGTCCATCTTCTGCTCAATTAACAACGCCTGCAACCTTTTGAGCCTTGGTCCTGCTACAGTCACAAATATAACATCATCACTCTTTATTTGATCCACTACACTGCTGTCATTTCTCTGTTATGGCCCCACAAGGTCACTGAATTCTGTCATTCTTCTCCAATCCATGGTTTTCAGTCACTGGTGGGCAACATTACTCTACCACGACTGCAAACAGTGGACAGTTGGTAGGTAGTCCTGCAGGACGCCTGTCTCGAGCCAAGGCTACTTGGAACATCTCTCCATGGAGGAACAATGAAGACATGAAGAGAAACTATAAATCTTTGGGACTTGTGCTCCAACAGCTTTGTTTAAAGGCCTGAAAGTGGCGACGTCTCTCCCAGAGCTCCAGCTCAGTGACATCTATGTGTGCCTTGTATGCTTCAGCTGACGCTGCTGCCAGGATGATAGCTGTCAAACCGAGCACAGCTACATGTTCCACCTGGATGGGTAAATAATGTGTTTGAGGTGAGAACAATCAGGAAAGCTCGCCAGCGGCTTTACTTCCTGAGGAGGCTGAGGAAGTTTGGCATGAACGCCAACATCACCTCAAATTTCTACAGGTGTGCAGTCGAGAGCTTGCTGACGAGCTGCATCACAGTTTGGTACGAAGCTGCTCTGCCAGCAGCCGTAAATCACTACAGAGGGTGAAGGCAGCAGAGCACATCACTGGCACGAGGCTTCCTGCCATTCAGGACATTTATCTCCAGCGGTGCCTCCATAAAGCACACAGCATCATCAAGGACCACAGCCACCCAGCACATCAGCTGTTCTCCTTGTTACCATCGTTACAGGAGTCTGTCTGCTCGGACTACAAGACTCAAAAACTGTTTCTACCACCAAGCCATACGACACCTCAACCACAACACTTAAACACACACAACACAGCACTCAGAAGCTACCTGCAGCTTCACAAGTACTCTGTTTAATCTGCACTGGTCACTCCACTTTATTGTCATTGATATTTATATTTAAAAGTGCAATACTGAAATTTTCTGCTGCTCATTCCTGTGCAATGTCCCATCTGCCCTCCCGTCATATTTCTCTTCAAGATTTTCTTATTTAATCACTAGTGTACATATATTTATAGATACAAATATATTTAGTCATCTTTTCTCTTTTACCATGTCTCTCTAATATTTGCTCCTTACTATTTTTCTATTTTCTTTATTATTTTATTTTATTATATTTTCTCCTACTGTATCAAGCTGCCGAGTGACTGCTGCTCGTCAAACACATTTCATTGCAATGTTGACCCTGTGCTAACTTGCATATGACAAATAAAACTGAAAACTGAAAAGAAGAAACTGGTCGTTGTTAAAGGAAAGGTAATCTCCACATAAGCAGCTTAGATGACCTTCCACGTGTAAATCTTACAATGTGTTGACTTGGACATGAACAGTGTAGGACCAGAAAAGTCCCAGCAGTGTTAATTTGTCACATTAATGTCAAATGAAGTATTTTTCTGATGTTGGGTTAATCGTTCCTACAGTTTAAATGAGCCGTCACTGATGTTCACATGTGGCAGCCATACTCTACGGCTTCTGTAAATAAACACTGATTACTGAATCCAGTTTTGGCTACATTAAACTCAAAGACGTTCAAAGGATGGCTGGAAAGCTACAGACTGCAGTACTGTTTGGCACCAGTAGCAAAGTATGTCTGTTGTGGAGTTGTAGACATGTAACTTGAACATGTTTGTAACTTTTTACTAGCATTTTGTTTACTATGTTTCAGATCTATGGCACTAAATGGGGGACTGACCACGTTTTTGACCTTGACTGGACTTACTGGGTCCAGTAAAGATATCATAGCCAAAGGTGGCTCTGCTTCCAGTTCTGGCTTATAGGAAGATCTCTGAAGGTTGGGTGTAATCCTCTCCTGACTTTGGATCACTCTCTTAGATCTAAACCTCCAGCTCTGGACTCGCCATCCTCAAAGACTGCTCCATAAGAACACAGGCATGTGTGAACAGCCCACTCCTCCTTTGGTCAATGGCACACACTTTTAGACGATGTGTATTCAGCATCTGGCAAGAGTGGAATCAACTGGGGCTCTTTCTAAATTGGCGTCACCATTGATTGTGGTGGTGGCAGCAGCTCATTCTGCTGGCTCTGTGTAACAGGGTCATAAATCACATTGTTATAATGTGTTCTAAACCCCCAAACTGCTCCTTTTATACCTGACTTTTAGGACCTCCAAGCCTGTAGTTGTGTTCATTATCAGTTAGAGCCCCTCCTCGTTCTTTTCTTCTTCTTCGGTGCAATCCTATAAATACAGTGTACCCCTTTTGCCTCTCCCCTTTTCTACAATCCCCCTGTGGGAGAGGTGGGTGTCATTTCTTTCCAACACTTTAAAACACACATATAATGCATATTTAGCCACCTGGATGTTTCTGGTTGCAATTTTAGTTCGATTATTGTCATTATTAAGCCTGTTTTTGTTAGATGTTATAAGTGTGTCGTATGTGTGTATCATAAATGTGTTTTAGGCGCCATAAATGCTAGCATGAATATATACTCCTTGCTAGCTTGGGAGCTGTGGTGGGTTGAACTAACCCTCTTCCCCACTGTTTGTATTTGGTCGTAGGAGCTGGAGTGGGCAAATTATTTACTGGGAGGTCTTTCTTTCTTTTACCTTTTTTATCAGACACAACGCAGAATCACACCGGTTACATCTGCAGCTCATCCATCACCTGTTCTTCCCATCACTTAATGTTTTTGCTGCAAGACGTTGGAGTGAGTGCCATCTATTTTGCTGTTGTTTGGAGGCATTTTAGTTCAGTGAGAGACAGGAGGTCACGCAACAAACTGCTCAAACGAGTGGAAGCCGCTGCCCTCTGCTCGTCAGCTGGGAAACCTGGATCTCCCTTGTTGTGTTAACAGACCTCTCTGCATTGAATCATACCTGTTATTAACCTCTGTCTCTCTTCCACAGCATGTCTTTATCCTGTTTTTCTTCTCTCACCCCAACCAATCACAGCAGATGGCCCCGCCCCTCCCTGAGCCTGGTTCTGCCGGAGGTTTCTTCCTGTTAAAAGGGAGTTTTTCCTTCCCACTGTCGCCAAAGTGCTGCTCATAGGGGGTCATATGATTGTTGGGTTTTTCTCTGTATCTATGAAGCGCCTTGAGGCGACTTTTGTTGTGATTTGGCGCTATATAAATAAAATTGAATTGTCAGGGTCAAAGTTCAGAGGTAAGTTTGTTTAGCAAATGAATGACAATAAATCATACATGTTTGCTGATTCACAGGTTAACAGCCTGGAGGAACAGGGCTGTGTCGTTCCTGTGATGCGATTCAGCTTTATTTTAGTATTCATTTATTTTATTAGCTTTATTTCAGCCACTCAAACAAAACAACATTATATTAAAACAGAGTGCAGGTCTCATCCAACCATAGTTAAATATGTGCCAACTGAATCAGTACGTTTCATGTAGAAATACTTTTTTTGTTGCAGCAATGATCTCAAAACACGGGGGGGGGGGGCTAAGATGAATGTCTGCTGTGAGGACAGGGGGTGTGCGTGTGCTCAAGTCACGTGACACGTCATTTACGCAACATTTGGTCGATTTCAAAGTTACAGTGAGATAAAATCATGTTATGGATTGCACTCAGTATATTGTGCCGACATGGTGAGATTGTGTCTGTCGAGCCGAGGAGAGCGTCGCAGTGCCAAAAGCTGTAAAATGAACTATCAGGCTGGAGTGTGCTGCCACAGCACAGAGCAGTCACAGAGTCCTGCAGGCAGAAGAGGAGTGATCGTGTTAGCCACCTTACAAAACAAAAAGACATGAAGTGAAAAGCAGGGCGCAGAGTGAGGCAGAAGAAGACAGACTGGGCCAAGTCCTGCATGTGCGAGAGCGAGCGAGACCCGGGACAACGTCATCCGCCTCGCCTGGACTAGTCCGCCGGCCGGAGGAGGGACAGTGGCTGCACTGTGCAGCCGAAGAGTCACTTTGATCGCGCAGGAAACGAGCGACGCAACCGGTCCACCGTCCGTGCAAACTGCGCCAGGCAGCGTATTGCACGCTGGAGGACACCGAGGAAAGTCACAGTAGGAGCGGCGCTTAGTGAGAGGTGATGTCGGGGGGACATGGCTTCTTCTCCGGTCACCCCAGCATCGCTTGAAGGAGAAACACCTTCACCCACCGGGAACGAGGAGCCCGCGACCACCCGACAGGTACGACACGCCTCCGAGACCCTCTGCGCGCCCGGTAACGTTGTAACGTTTTACCGAAGTTCATTCGCAAACACACCAGTTTAAGATGGACCCGAGAATCAGCACACGGGAGCACTGGTGTCTGACTCAGCAGAAACGGCGCGACGTGCGTGTAATGCTTCGTATTTGATAACGATGGAATAATTCTTTAAAATAAGCACACAGATAAACACTGGTGGGTGGAAAAGCTCGTGTTTTGGTGAAATGAGTCCCGCCTAGTCCGGTCTACACCTCATTCAGCAAACATCTGAGTCACCCTGAGACGCCAGTGCGCGTCCTTGTGATGCAAAAAGCCGTAAGTGACACGCTGTTTACACGCAGGAGCAGTTTAACACATGCAGGTTGTGCCAGTAGGCGTTTCCTTCAATGTGACACCAAACGTGTAAATCAGTGCTGGGAGCGGATGTTGGACCTGATCAGTCTTAATCTGACAAACTGTAGTTCCTGCTCTGTTTCTAATTCAGCCCCATGACAGACAACCAGCATGTTCTCCTGTCACGTGTTATTGACACGCACACATTTAGTCCGTGTGTGGGATGTTAAAGGTGAGTTTGTTCAGGGCACGATCAGACTGAGGCCATTTCAACAGGTGCAAGGAAGTGTTAGTGTGGTTACTACGGCAGCACTGATGCCCTGATGAGTGCACATGGCTGGAATGAAAAGTCAATGCTATGTATAGCATGAACTACTTGTTGTCTAAGGCGGTGCAGAGAGTGAGCAGGAAATATCTGAGGTTGGATATTTCAGTACATACAGAGCTGTGCAGAGACATTAGGATCTTAAACTATTGTCTGTATCTGGCAAAGCGAGAATCTGAGCCTTGTGTACAAACTGTCTGGTGTTTGTTCTGGCAGGAATATGAAACTACTGTGCACAGCATGCTTATTAAGATGGCCCAGGACCAGGTCATCTTGCAGGATGGTAGTGTTACATCGAGAAGGTTCCTCTTTAATTGTTGGATTTCTGTGTGAGTTTTCTCCCTGTGCCTCTGTGGCCTCTCCCCACAGTATCCGTGTTTGTGTTTAAAGTGTTTAAAGTACAGCACTAGATGATCGTATGGGTGAATGTGACTTGTTGTAAAGCACTTTGAGTTGTTGTCTATATAAAGTCTAAATGGAAATCCACTTATGTGCAGAGGACCAGAAGATCCAGCGCATCGAAATAAAAAGTTCTTTGCTTAAACAATGAATTGTGCGATAAAATATTAATTTACAAATTCATTTTTAAGTTATTTTATTTATTCAATACAAAAGTAATTTATTATCTAGTAATTTAATTGAAAAGAAAAAAAATAAAATAAAATAAATATTTATAAATCAGTATTTGAAAATAAATTATTATTCCATTAATAAATACTTCAAATCAGAAAAAAAAGAAATAAAATCTCAATAAAAACCTCACATCAAAAATCCTTTTCCTGTGTCGTCTCATGTCCAACATCTGTGTAGGCAGAGTGTAAACACAGAGGCTGAATGGCCTTTGGTATAGGTGCAAAGCTAAGACTGTCTAACCAATGACAGAGCTCCTTACCTCTCACCGGCTAATTTGCATTGCTCCGGGATTTTGGAAATTTATCCATTTATTCATTATGATGTGGTTCAACATCATAATGCTGAACCACAGAAACACACACACACATATATATATGTATATATATTAGGGGTGCAATGATACTCGTATCGATATTGAACCGTTCGATACAGTGCTTTCGGTTCGGTACGCATGTGTATCGAACAATACAAAATTTTTAATTTATTTTATCAACTTTCCTTCTGCAGATGCTGTCTGTGTTGAGCGCTCAGTGGATCTGTGTTCGACTACTCCGCCTAGGCTGCACTGTCGAGCACAGATCCACTGAGCGCAGCGCAAGCTAGCAGACCGAAGCTAAGCTCGTTGCAACATGGCAAACTGAACCTCCCCCACTAGTGATGGCCAAATGAAGCTTTCCGAAGCACTGAAGCTTGTATTGAAAAACGGTTCATTACTCGAAGCTTTTCAACACAGTCCTCTCCGGTGACATCTGGTGGTGAAAACTTTGAAGAGCAGCTTGAATCTGCAAAATAAAACGGACTGCTCAATCATCACTGCTCACTCAAGAGTGGAGTTCTCTCTGATATTGGGCCACCGTTCCGTTGCTTTGAACATGTAATTGGTTTTGTTTTCTCGATTGGGGGGCTGAAAAAAATGTAATGCGTATCTGCGTAATACATTTTGATCAATAAACTTTCCCTATTTAAACATGCACTATGGTGGCCTTTCTTTGCTCATAACTCCTTGATGTTGGTAAATACAATAAGTGAGCAATATATATAATATACATATGAGAATGCACAGCACATTATGGAGTATGCCCCTGCTGTGAAGTCCTGCCTCCATCTACTTGTCGTTTAATCACTGGACAGCTGGACAGGTTCATACAAAATATTAGATGAGGCCAATTCCTATACATATTTTTGACCTAGGGGTGGGATTGATTGTGAACTGGAAAGGGAAAATGCTTAGGAAGCTGAGTACGGCTGCATCGTCACTGATTTGTAGAATCATTTTGATTCGATACAGGATCCGATTTGATTGGAATCTGGAAAGTTTTGCCTCAGTCAGAAATATTACAAGTCTGATCATGACGACATGTTGTGAGGTTTAACCTGAGATGCTGGCGTTTCAGGCATAATAACGTTAATTTACAAATCGACACAGGATTGTAATGAATCAATATCACTTTATTCAATTTAGCATGGATTGTAATCAGAAAAGCGATAATCAAAACCCACCCCTAATCAAGAACTTGCAAAGTAAAAACATGATCTATGTCAGGTAGCCCTTTTGTTATTTACATTTAAAAAGAGGATTAGTGTTACTGTGCGCTGGCTGAGTCTGTTTCTTTTCTTAGAAATAGTTTCTCCTGCCCTGAAGAAAATCCACTTGCATGGAACAGAAGAGGCTGTGGAGTGCAGGAACCACACTGCAAGCTGGTAGATATGCAGGTATTCCTGGGTCCTGCAGACTATCACCTAACAACAATAAACAAAATGATTTTCTAAACTGTAGCAATGTAATGTACGTATAGTGTCAAATACATTTTTGTAGTCTTCATCAGCTTTAATTCACATGGAAGTGTTCCTAAAGTCATATGCTGTAATGATATTTACATTATGAAAACATGATTTTGGACATTTCAGGTTTTTCACTTCGGCAGATAAAATAAATTGAGCAAAATCAACTCAAAATATTCCCACACGCCAGAACGTCCTCTCTTCCTCGCTGGCTCCATATCTGTCAGTGGAATGATCACCTCTTCGCTCTCTGTCACCATCAACACACTCCACGAATCCCGTGGATGATTCACTTCCTTATATCCGTTTGAATCAGGTACCAAAGCAGTTACGTGCGTAATGAAGCTTTGGACGTCACTGGTCACGTGACTTTTGCCAAACGAAGCAAGCCTCGACACAGTGCTTCTGAACCAGTGTGTTGTTTTTTTCGACACATGCTCCGGAGCATCAGCTTCAAGCGGGCCATCACTATCCCCCACCCTCATTCAGATCTGGCCTTTGGAACTATTTTGGTCTTCATGTGACGTATGACCCTGAAGGTAAGCGCGTCATGGACTAAAGTAAAACAGTATGTTGGATGTGCCACGCAATGCTCAATTACATGGGTGGGAACTAGTGTGTTAGCGCAGTTAGCTCGTTAACGTGTTGGCCGTCTAGCCCCACGCACGGGGCGATCCGCGGTCGCTCATTAACGGAGATTTGCCGTGTTGTGGCGTTAAGGTCATTTCAGATTAACGCTGACAGCACTAGTGGGAACACAACGAATATGACTGCACATTTACTCCGACATCATCCTGGTGCAAAGACAAGTGGAAGCAGACAAAACAACAAGCACCATGCTGCAAACTTTACCCGAGTCATTTAGACAGCCGTTAGCACAGGATTCTCCTTATGGGGACCTGATATTTTTAATATGCTGCTGAGAATATAGCCCAGAAGAAGCATATAGTAGAGCTTTTATTTTGAAAGAGCCATTTCTCTGTAATAAACTCTCTTTTCCAAAGATGGGTGATTCCTCCATCAGATAGATTTTTTTATTATTATTTTGTTGTTTCAGCAACATTAAATTTAAAAACTGTACATTTGAGTTAAAATATATATTTATAATTTTAATAAATGACAAATTAAAAAGGCATGAACATTTTTTTTGTATCGAAAAAATATCGAACCGTGACACCAAAGTATCGAACTGAACCGAACCGTGAATTTTGTTTGTCGTTGCACCCCTAATATATGTGTGTGTGTGTATTTATACATCAATCCATTTTCTTGCTTATGGAGTTCAGGGCCTGGGACCTACTCCATGTCAGCTTTCAGTGTTTATGAACATGAACATTATGAACTCATGACTCCCTTGGGAAGCCTATGGTTTTTCATAGGCAGGGGATATTTGTTTTATCACAGTTCATTACCAAACAGAGCAGGGTTCTAGTTGATTTGTGGCTTTTAGGATATTATGTACAGGTGTGTAAAAGTGGAGTGAATATAATTACAAACAGCAATGCTAGTGGAGTGATGACAGACAGGGCGGTTGGGGGGTGGTGAACAGTTTGCCAACAGTTCTCCCCTGTAGAGAAGGACATCTGCCATTTCTTTTTCCTTTTAGTCAAACAATTCAGGTAGTGATGAAAGAAAATCAGACTGTGGCAGTGCTTGCAGCAGGTAACGGAGTGATAATGCAGAGTTTTTACTGCAGTGGACAGTCCCTAGTGTGACCATCGCTGGAACCAACCAGCTGATTTACACCATGGCAGCAGTCATCAGTGAAGTTCTTGGCTGCAACATGAACAATCTCAAGTAGCAATGCCTCCCATGGAGAAGGACACTAAGGCTAAACCCTTGAGGCGACTTTTGTTGTGATTTGGCGCTATATAAATAAAATTGAATTGAATTGAATTGAAAGACCAAGGGAGCACGAAGGGATGTTAGCCAACTATCAGAGCTGCAGAAAGGTGCGATGAAGAAGGTGCCTAAGAAGTACAGCAAGCTCCCCATACCTGAGGCCTTGGAAACTGCCAAGCAACGACTCAAAGCCTTGGCCAGCCGCTTGAAGGGACCATACCAGAGAGATAGAAGGCAGGAGAATTAACTAAGAGTAATCTACAGTTCAAGGTATATTCTCAGTGGCAGGGGGACACTATGAGAAGAGCCCCACCAAGGCTGGAGATGGAGCAATACTGGAAGAGCATATGGGAGTAGGATGCAACCCATATGGAGATGCTCTGTCGCCGCTGCTGTTCTGCATAGGCCTGAACCCTCTCAGTGAGGTCTTTGACAAGACTGGCTACAGATGCAGAGTACAGAATGGAGCAGTTGGATCAAACTACCAGAAGGCAACATTGAAGACATAGAGGACAGTTACAAGTACCTGGGGATCCCGCAGGTGAATGGGAACCATGAAGAGGCCGCCAGGAAAGCTGCATCCACCAAGTACCTGCAGAGGGTCAGGCAAGTCCTGAGGAGTCAGCTGAACAGTAAGAACAAGATCCGGGCCATCAACACCTACGCCCTGCCCGTGATCAGGTACCCTGCTGGGGTAATAGGCTGGCCAAAGGAGGAGATAGAAGCCACTGACATAAAGACAAGAAAGCTCCTTACCATGCATGGAGGGTTTCACCCCAAGTCCAGCACCCTGAGGCTGTACGCTAAGCGGAAGGAAGGGGGCCGGGGACTGGTGAGTGTCAGCACCACAGTCCAGGATGAGACAAGGAACATCCAAGAATACATCAGGAAGATGGCCCCAACTGACCGAGTGCTCAGTGAATACCTCAGGCAGCAGAAACCCAAGAAAGAGGAGGGAGACGAGGAACCATCATGGAAGGACAGGCCCCTGCACGGTATGTACCACCGGCAGATAGAGGAGGTGGCTGATATCCAGAAATCCTACCAGTGGCTGGACAAAGCTGGACTGAAAGACAGCACAGAGGCACTAATCATGGCAGCACAAGAACAAGCTCTGAGTACAAGATCCATAGAGGCTGGGGTCTATCACACCAGGCAAGACCCCAGGTGCAGGCTGTGTAAAGATGCCCCAGAGACAATCCAGCACATAACAGCAGGGTGCAAGATGCTAGCAGGCAAGGCATACATGGAACGCCATAACCAAGTGGCCGGCATAGTGTACAGGAACATCTGTGCCGAGTATAACCTGGAAGTCCCGAGGTCAAAATGGGAGATGCCCCCAAAGGTGGTGGAGAATGACCGAGCTAAGATCCTGTGGGACTTCCAGATACAGACGGACAAAATTGTGGTAGACAAACAGAAGAAGACGGCCGTAGTGATCGATGTAGTGGTCCCGAACGACAGCTGCATCAGGAAGAAGGAACACGAGAAGCTGAAGGGGTACCAAGAGTTGAAAGAAGAACTGAAAAAGATGTAATTTCTTACAAAGAAAGACATTTCTTGAACCATTTGGCAGTGTTCAGCCTTTTCTCCGTTTCCCTTCTGTAACAATGATTTCTTTACAGCCTCCCAGACAGCTGTTTGGGAATCACGCTGTTGCAGAGATGCTATTGTGCCTGTCAAACTATGTTGTCTTTGGCATTTTGTAAGAAATTAAATGTGTTTGAGAGCACAGTTTAAAAGATACAGTTTAAAATTGGTTCTTTGCTAAGTCTGTTATGTACGTGCTAGACACAATACTGGTTCATCCCTTGACTTGAGTGCCTTTTTTATGTTTCAGTGATTCATGGGTCAATGGCTTAACAAACAAAAACATGCTTCTGAAATGCTTGATTTTCTTTAGGATTGGTTAAACTAAAAGACGTTGACAAGGAATTTTAAGGGTTTTAGGAAGCATAAAACCGAAATCAGTTGTATTGGATACGAGTATAAATGAGTGCTTAGGCTCATGCAAGAAAAAACATCTTAGACAGGATATGACAAAACGTACTGTGATACAATTCTTCATTACTACAGCTCTTTGAGTGCTTTTGTAAAAAGTCAAATCTGTGCTCCATTAAACCCTGTAGAAGTTGTTTCGAATGCTGACAGTGGACAAACAAAGTTGTCATATAGCTTAAACATTAACAGTAGAAAAGGCCCGATAGGAATCTAACATCCTTGGAATCAAGCTGTGGGAGTGAGTTTTGAAACCTTTCTGTAGGACTGCTTTAAACTTGCCTTCTTGGTGATGTGTGTCTGATGTCTTGTTTGACTTGAGCAGATTCTTTACGTGCTTTAAGTTTCTAACACATTTGCTTTAACCAGTAATTGAAACTGCTGAGTAGGAAGTACTAAAGTGGGTGTTGAGCATGTTGGGCGTGTCCGTATTACCTGTTTCGATGTTTTCTTTTAATTGAAAGCGTTTCATGAATATGAAATGCTTCTGCGTAATGTTAAACGTTATAAAATATTCTTATGATTTAAACTCTGTATTCATGGCTTATTCTTGCCTGGCCTTTCCTGTAAGCACTTTTATGCTCGGTGGTAAAATATCACAGAACTAGCAGTTTGGCGAGTGTCATACCGCCTGGATTAGTGGCTCAGCTGGTAATTCAGAGATTTATGTAGCTTAGTTTGCTGTGTCATGCTGATTTGGGGAGACTGGACACAGACCTGAGTCATTCTCTTCTGGGTGATCACAGTGGTTACTCTCCTCCCTTCCTCATCTCACCCTGCAAAGAAATCTGCCTTGACCTCTTCCTCTGTGTTAGTTTGCTGTCCTTTCATTAGCTAGCATTAGGTCTGTCTCATTCTCCTCTCCTCCATGAATGTATCCCCACTGATCCCATTACATGCTTGTCCTGCAGACACACCAGCAGATGACAAACCATCCATTATCTTGGACGGAGGTACACGTAGCAATGAATTAGGCAGCAATAAAGCTTTTATTCAGCTGCAGTTATTTGTCTTTCACAGAGATACGTTGGGTTGAACACTGTTGCACTGCTGTAATAGAAACATGTACACACTAGTGATGGGTCGGTCGCGAACGAAATGGCTCTTAGAGCCGGATCTCTGACATGAACGACGCGAGTCGGCTCCTAATCTATTTAATTGTGTTGTGGTTTGCAGTGTTTTGTGTTGTTTCACTTTAAATTTGTAAAAGGAAAAAGCTGAAAATTTAAATAGTTAAAAGTTTAAATGTGAATAGTTGATTTTTGTATTATATGATTTATTTATTACATTTTATGTGGAGTGAATAAATAAAAGTATATTTACGGTGACCCCTAGAGACAAAACACATAAAAACTCCAAAACACGTAAAAACTCCAAAACACGTAAAAACACGTACAAACTCCAAAACACGTAAAAACTCCAAAACACGTAAAAAAACGTACAAACTCCAAAACACGTAAAAAATCAGAAGCACATAAAAACTCAAAACACGTACAAAACACAACAGACGTGCTCCAGGATGCTGGGCGCAGTGTTGAGCTTTTGTTACCTCGTGGCTACACAAGCCAGCAAGTACCAACGACCGGATTTGGTGTGTGGTAGTAACAGGTAAATGAACTTTTTTTTTAAATTATTTGAATATATATGAGTGCTTGTGTATAAATACACAAACAATACACACATGCTTTCAATTGTGTAATTTAGGTGATCTAGTAGCTCTGCTTTGGAAGTTCAGTTCATGCTAGAAATGTGTTTTGGAGTTTGTACGTGTTTTGTCTCTAGGGGCCACCGCATATATTTATATATAAACATATATAAATAAAACCACTTTTTTTTTACATTAGTAATTCCTTTTGTGCATAATTTTATATTATTGTTAATAATAATGTAAATTATTGCAACAAAACAACCTGAAGAGCCGGTTCTCTAACAAGAGCTGGAAATCCCATCACTAGTACACACTGACTATAACATCAAATGTGAAGTCGTGCAGGCCGTGGTCATTTTTTAACATGTCTCTTCCAGATTGGACGTGACCTCACATTTATCAAACATACTTTATAAAATCAAACAGTTAGAAATGACATTCATTACTTCATTATGTAACATGTGATCTAAACAGCCCTCACAGCACATTTGTTTCCAAAGCAAAGTAAATTGAAATAATTGTGCCAATAAATTAGATTTGAAAGCTCTTATTCTAATTTTCTGTTTTGATGATATTTGGGATATGCTGTTTATGTAGAACAGCTAAAACTAGTTCTTTATATTCCCATATAAATGATAAACACATATTATTTACAAAACACTGCCCGGTGGACGCCAAAGGACGGCCTGTTTTGATTACGCTGTGATCTTTTTGGACTGCACATTTTTGGTCTACGATCAAAGCTGCCACACCACGCTGGATTAATCTCCCAGTAGCTGAGTTTATGAAGTCATAAGAAAGGAATGTCCCACATGTTCCTGCTGTTACACCATATTTGGACTGGGACACCTTTGCTAACCTCTGTTGTTCAATGACACACTGATTTGAATCTGGAGGTGCTGGCGACATATTTGCAGCAGTGTGGGTTCACAGAGGCTGTTTGGACTCTGAGCATGTGACACACCAGTAGCGTGCCACACTGGGCCTCTCGGGGTGGCGTACAGTGTCACTGTGTGTGTCTATTTAAGAGTTTGTCGTGTAAATGAGGACAACCAAGATATGTGAAGTATAGAGTGGTGTACCACAGTGACAGGTTAATGTCAGTGTGAGTGTGTGTAGCAGTTTGTGTGGCCAGAGAAGGTCAGCAGCCTCCAGAGGACAAAGCGCTTGTGTTCTTCCACAATCGCCCGTTTGATCAGACAGATCATTTGGCATCTGTCAGGCTAAAAACAACAACACAACATGAAACCAAGCATACGCTCTGCAGTCCTGCAGCTAACTCCTGACAGTCTGTCTGCTGTAGGCTGAAGAAATCAGGGGCTCATTCATCTGCACCTGTCAGCGTCTTTATGCTAACAATAGATCAAACAGTATGTGTCCACAGGATGTGTAATGTTGAAGGTTACCGTACATCCTTATCTCCAGCACTGAGAATCAGTTATCACTGATCGCTGTCTCTGCTTTGTTTTGACATGTTTCATATTTATATATTTCATATTTATAAGGTAAATACCCTACAACATTACAGAGAAGAAGAAGTAACCCCAGGCTCGGTGAGGGGCAGCCATCTGCCGTCACCAGCTGGAGGTGATGAGTGGAAGACTCGATAGGCCACTCTTATTTTCATCCACTGCTTCGTTACCTCGACACGATGTTTTGGATCATCGTCATGCTTGAACATCCATCTTCATGGGACGAAGGTTCCTCGTCACAGTACGATACGTGGTCCTGTCTATTGGCCCTCCATGCAGGGAGGTCATCTTGTGCTCTTAGCAGAAAAGTGACCCATGTTTCCACCGCTTTACTGTGGGGGTGGTGTTCTTTGGTTTTTAGTGATTGTAAAGAAGTTTTCACAGACAAACCATCACAAAAAACCCATTAAGTGCCAAAATGACATAAACCTGTAGTTTTAAAATTTTTAAAAAACTTCTCAACAGAAAATCTGTTTAAACAAAAAGGTTTTGAAGTGCTTTTTAAAAGAATTGACAGAGTCAGCTGTAGACTGGTGCAGAGCCTTGGTGGTTTCTCTAATCCAGCACAGAGGCCAGTACATTAATCTAAATGCAATGATGGAAACGCATTGATAATTTCTTCCAGTTCAGCAGAGGAGACCATGTTTCACAATTTAGAAATGTTAGGAGTGAGATAAAGATTTTACACAGTTGAAACTCAGAGAAGACTCAAACATTACACCAAGACTTTGAATGCTGAACTTAGCATGTGAACAAAAACAGAATAGAATGTGTTTTATTGTCACTACACACATGCACAATAAGCTTCAGAGCATCTCCTATTCAGTGCAGACGTGGGAAAGAAAGGGGGGTGAGTTGCACAGTTCTGCAGCACTATCTACAAATATAGAAACAAAACATAGTGCTATATATTACAGTGTGGGTTACTGCACCTAAATTAAGTGTTGCACTGTGGTGATGATAGTTGTGTAGTCTGTGTATAGAGGTCCTACATTGGGGGGTGGAACTGTGTTTATCATGTGTGAGTTCAGGTTACGGGTGGAAAAAACTGTTGTGAGTCTGTGGGTCTCCTTGCTGATGCACCTGTAGCGCCTCCCTGAGGGAAGCAGGTTGAACAGGTTAGAACCGGACTGGAGCTGTCATGGATAATGCTTGCTGCTCTGCTGAGGCAGCGGGAGGAATAAATGTCCATCAGGGAGGGGAGAGGGCAGCCGATGATCTTCTGTGCTGTCTTGACCACACTCTGAAGCCTCTATCCGCCTTAGTGCAGCTGCCGTACCATACCGTGATGTCAGCAGCAGGTTGGAGTTCAGCTTGTACTTCCTGAAGACTCTCAGGAAGTGCAGCCGCTGTTGGGCCTTCTTGACGACCGCTGAGATGTTGTCTGTCCAGGAGGTGTCAGCAGAGATGAGGACACCAAGGAACCGGGAGGTGTGGACCCTCTCCACACACTCCCCGTTGATGTAGAGGGGGGCCAAGTCAGTGCCTCCTGACGTTGACAATGACCTCCCAGTCCCAGGCTGTTTTCTGAACACCATGCTGCCAACTTTAGGACTCTGTATGCTGATTCTTTCATCCGGGCTGGACTTCTTATTCTTGACTGAAACTTGGCTTTGCCCTGGTGAGTTCTTTTCTTTCTCAGAACCAACCCGATTCACCTTTCTAAGCTCACCCCAGTCCACTGACAGAGGTGGAGGGCCAGCTTCAGTTTTTAAAAACAAATTCACTGTGGTGTGCCTCAAGGATCTGTGCTCGGCCCAGTTCTTTTTCCTTGTACATGCTGCCTTTGGGAGTAATACTTAAAAAATATAACATTTCCTCTCACTGCTACGCCGACGACATAAAAATTTATTTCCCTTTGACATCAGATGTCTCTACGTCTCTGGAACCCCTATTTGACTGTCTAAATGAGGTACAAACGTGGTCACGTCTCTCACACTGAACGAGGATAAGACAAAAGTTATAGTTTTTGATAGTCACACCCCGCTGGAACAACTTACTGATGCCTTAGGGCCCCTTGGTAGCCATCTCTCACTCACTGTTAGAAACCTTGGTGTTTTCCTGGACAGCTCAAGAAATCGACCTCCTCTGTGGTAAAAAACAGTTTCTACCAGCTGCGTCAGATATCTAAAGCAAAGCCATACCTCCCTTTGAAGGACCTTAAAAAACTCATTCATGGTCTTATCACTTCCAGATTAGACTACTGTAATTCTCTCTACTCGGGCCTCCCACCTTCCTCTATTCACCGGCTCCAGTTAGTTTGAAATGCAGCTGCGCGTCTCTTAACTGGAACTAGAAATTATGCCCACATCACACCAGTTTTAGCCAACCTACGTTGGCTCCCTGTTGATTATCGTACCAATATTCAAAATTCTTTTGCTTACCTTTAAAATTTTAAACAATTTAGCTCCCAGCTATCTACGCGAGCGCCTCCATTTGTAAATCCCTAATAAGGCACTTAGATCTTCCAATCAAATGCTCCTGACGCAACCGAGGTCTCGTCTGAAGTCCAGAGGGGATCGGGCCTTTGCTGTCGTACCTCCCAGACTCTGGAGTACCCTCCCTCTTTATATTCGTCTCTCCGAGTCCATGCAGTCTTTTAAATTGCGTCTTAAAACTTATTATTTTAGTCTGGCTTTTGATCCAAACTACTATGTTATTTCTATTTTATTTATTTATTTATTTTGATAACACTTCTGAAGCGTCAGAGCTGTCCTTGCCTGTGATAGAGCTGACCTGCCATAGGACACTGGGAAGAGTGTAAATCCAGGCTGAATTCCTTGTGTTGGACAGTATTTGTGTGCAGCAGCAGCAGAGCGCACAAATCAAACTGTATGTTTTGGTAAGCCTGGCCTTCTTGTACTGGATGTCAGTGAGCCAGTAGCTGGTGAGTTCATCACATTAACATCTTTACTAGCAATTTCACTAGCTGGGACCACATCCTCAGTTACGATGAACGATGATGGATGAGGGACCGTGTACTGGTGCTGCAATGTGGGGAAGGCCTCAAAGAGGACCGGCAGCGGCTCCTGGGGGGCATGAAAATGAGAACAGAAGGTATTGGTGAAGGGGACATATATAAACTGAGGCGGCGAGAATGAGGTGTGGTCCCACTCCTGAAATTCAGATAATATCTCCACTTAGAATAAACTGGGTCAAAGAAAAAGTGCCTCTGATTGGGCTGCTTTCTACAGTTGGCTGTGAGTCCATTGCAGGGCATCAAACATGGATAAGGGGTTGTTTCAACAGTAATTCTATGATGAAAAATTAACGAGGCATTTATCAGGATCTATATTTAATTTAATATCTATTTAACATATTTAATCATTATAAAGCTCAGTGTCTATTTCTTAGCTTGTAAAGTTGTGAAATTCATGGCAGATTCACTTCTTGGCTGTTTTGTGTTTTATTAGATAGTTGATAATAAAGAGTGTCTTTGCCTGTGGCTTTGTTAAGACTGCAGGTTTTTGTCCGCCTGACCTTTGGTGACCTTGGCGAGCTCAGGATGAACAGGCTGTCTGCTCTGTTTGGGTGTGATGCTGCCTGCAGAGACAGTCTACTCTCATGCAGACACAACATCTTTACTGATATAACGTGGTCATGGACTCTTCTCTGTTCTTCCTTATTAAATAATAGTAAAATGACTCTGCAGTTTTGATTCAAAATGCACCAGGTCTGCTCAGTCTGAATCACACCGTTAGAGCCACACCAAATGATTGGAGCACCAATGTTAGCACTCAAAGAGTCTAAGCTGTACTACTACCAGCTTTGGCCAGTGCAGGAGTGAACATGTAGATCCATGTTCTACTGAGCAGACACTGAGCAGAGGCAACATGCAGTAAATGAATTAGTGGTCTCCACATGTTTGCACCCAAAGTTTCCCTGCTTTTGTGAGCTGAGCTGTTTTAATATTTTCCATGTATTAGATGATACTGTCCAATGCTTCCAGGACTGTGAAGATGGAAAAAATGATGTTGCAGTCGTTGCTGAAGTGTTGGTGCCATTTGAAGGAAGTCATTAAAGCGCCAGAGCGAGCAGACAAGGCAAGCACTCAAAGAATGTGGAAGGCAGTCGGGGAAAGTTGCCATGGACGGACTTGATTCCTCCCAGCCCCAAACAGCTTTTATACTGTGGACAAAAATACATGAAAGTGTGTGTGTGTACCTGTTTAGATGTCTCTGTGGGGACCAAGAATTGGAATGTTACTATACTTGTGGGGACCAACAGTCATTTATGAGGACAAAAGTGCCTCACGAGTTTGAGACTCACAATGTGGTTCTAGTGTCAGGGTTACAGTTAGGTTATGGTTAGGTTTAGGTTGAGCGTTAACCATCCATTATTGATGGTTACAGTGAGCGGCTAGGATCATGTCAACTAGGTGTCCTCACTAAGATATCAAAACTAGAATGTGTGTGTGTGTGTTAGTGAAAGGAACTGTAACTGGTCCCAGTAGCAGCAGGATACAAACGCCATAATGACACAGCTGCCTCTCGTCTGCCTTCCTCCCCTGAGTGAAATAAGACATTTGGGACCTTTGAATAGTTTTTTGAAAATATTTTTTTGTTTAAAGAAAGGAAAGAGAAGTTTAATCCTTTAACTATTTAACTGTTAGGTGTCAATCCCTGGGAGGGTTTCCCCCTTTTATTTGGCGTGGAGTCAGAATTATGGCTTCTCCACACTGTGGAAGTAGCTCTTTGACACAGTCGAGCAGTCATTGGTCATAACAGGATCATTTAAGACTCGATGATGAATAAGACTGTTGAAGTGCATGAGAAGGATCTCATATAAAACAGTCTGTGTCTGCTCCTCAATTCAATTTAATTCAGAAGACCCCTATGAGTGCAAGATCAAGGAAACAGTTCACCCTGCCTGGGATAGTGTTACCAGGGCCCTGCCCTGGAGCCAGGCCCGGGGAGGGTGCCAGAAGCTGTACATCTGGTGGCCGGGCACTGGTCCATGGGGCCTGGCTGGGCACAACCCGAAAAAGGGACATGGGCCCATTCTTATGCAGGCCCACCACCTGCAGTGGGCGCCATAGGGGTCGCATGCAATGTGTGCCACGTGGCAGCCAGGATCAGAGGCCATGGCGGACGGATCCCCGGCTACCAAGACCAAGACTAGACTTAGTGTCTCATAGTCATTGAAGAACTCTGACTTGCTTCCTGTTCTAGTTGTTCTCTGGAAAAAAATCTGCAGGTCAAACAGGTGCACATACAAAGAGCACATTATTGATTAAAGCCTGGAAAACAACTGAGGCATTTGTCAGCCCGGCACACTTGAAATGTCCAAGTGTTGAAAACAGTTTTCCATTCGTCACCTCCCCAATGTCCACCAGATGGAACGTGTTTCTAAGATCAAGCTTAGTGAAGATTATTGCTCTATGTAGTGGCTAAAAGCTCCAGCTGAAGCTGTTCTACAGTGGCTGGATGCAAAGCCCAATCACCATATAACACAACGCCTCGCAGATTCATTCCCCATTCTGACTCTGGGATGTGTTGCACTCAGAGAGAGGAAATGTTTGCTGCTATTAGCGTGAATGCATCCCTCCCCGATGGCTAATATAAGCCCCCATGGTGGTATTGTCAATCCTCACAAGAACAGTAGGAAGCGCCTGAAGAAACCACCCAGCGCTGAAACCCTCTTAAACAGCCAAGCCAGACCACCAGGATGGCTGAGCCATCATACCCAGTAGGCGAAGGTATAATCTAAAGGGAACTGTTTTGTGCAGAAGAGTCAGGAATGCTGTGAGCAGGGCTGTGGAAGCTCTGCCATAGCCACCACCAAACAACTGAGTTATTTTTACACATCGGCTAGCATCTGGCCAATCCACCACCTTTCATTGCTCATGCTGTTACAAAACAAACAAACAAAACAAAACCCATCAACCCATAAATACGAAGAATCACTGTCGGCCCACCAGGCAAATGCCCAGTATGCCCGATTGAAGGCACTCACAGCTATGGCCTCTGACAGAGTGATGTAAAAGAGATGGAGTCCAGAGATAAACCCAGAATTGTTATATGTTGTACTAGAGACAACACACTCGTTTTGCAGGATCCACCTGTGTTATCGCACAGGGAGAATTGATGTGGCCATTCTTCAGTCCTTCTCTACCACTCCTCCTGAGTAAGTCTGCTCAGCTGCACTGACTTCTCACGATGTTCTTGATGAGGAAGCTGATCGTGACTTGTAGTTTCTTTCAGTATTCAGTTATGGCAGTGGTGTCCAAACCCAGGCCACGAGTGTCCTGCAGGTTTTAGACGTGTCCAGCTGATTTAAATGGCTCAACATGCCTTGAAGTTCTCCAGACACCTGGTAATGAACTAATCATTTGATTCAGGTGTGTAGACCCAGGGTGAGATCTAAAACCTGCAGGACACCGGCCCTCGAGGCCTGGAGCTGGCCAAGTTATGAAGCTAACTATTCTCAAGGCTAATGTAACAAGTTCTTCAAATGATTTCGTTTGCAGTACGTATTTTTCAGACCATAAGCTGCAGGGGATTATAAGGCACATTAAGCAAAACAAAGCAGTCAGATAAATCAAACTTTATTAAACTCATTCTTCTTGCTTCCTCCACTTCTCTACCATTGATTCATTAATGTTGAATTCTCTGGCAGCGGCTCTATTCCCATGTTGTTGCAGTATATTAATGACTAACCTCGTATTGTGGATGGATTATCTCAGTTGTTCTCCTGACTGAAGTTTGGTCCGTTTACAGCAGGGGTGTCAAACTCAAATACACAGTGGGCCAAAATTCAAAACTGGAACAAAGTCGCGGGCTAACGTTAATATTTATTGAAATATATTTATTCCTCCAGATATAAGAATGAATCTTTTCTTATGGACTCAAACACGTTTTGCTGAAAAACTGAATATGGAACAAGCAAAGCTTAATACTAAACAATATATATATTAGCTGTATAATACCAGTAGGCCAGCTCTAATAGTAATTTGGTATGGCTTCGCGGGCCAAATGTAATTAGGTTGCGGGCCAAATTTGGCCCGCGGGCCAGAGTTTGACACCTATGGTTTACAGCAGGGGTGTCAAACTCCAGGCCTCGAGGGCCGGTGTCCTGCAGGTTTTAGAGCTCACACTGGGTCAACACACCTGAATCAAATGATCAGTTGATTACCAGGCCTCTGGAGAACTTCAAGAGGTGTTGAGGAGGTCATTTAGCCATTTGAATCAGCTGTGTTGGATCAAGGACACATTTAAAACCTGCAGGACACCGGCCCTCGAGGTCTGGAGTTCGACACCTGTGGTTTACAGCATCCTGCCATGCGATTGCATTTGTCTCTAACCATCAGGAACCCTCACGTTAACTTTTATCGAGTGGAAAAGTGTTAGTGTTCGTCCTCCAGCTTCACTGTGTTTATGCTAACATAGCTGTGTCGCTAGCGATCACGTAGCACATCATTATATAGCAGCTAGCCCAACTTCAGTAACCCTACAAACGTCACTGCTGTTTAGTTTTCTGTCTTCATTTATGTTGGAAGTGACAGCAGAGCTGTACGTTTTAATTTGTTCAGAAATCTCTCAGTCAGAACATGCTATATCATGCTTAGGCACTAGCAAAACCAGTGAGCTACCTTCCGCTAACTTCCTGCTAACTTCCTGTTAACTTCTAAGTCCGTTAAATATAATAAATTCTGTTTTCATGGATGCCTGGATGTTAAAATTCATAGTTACACCTGGTAAAGCAGCAACACTGATCGTTTTATTAAAGATGAAAGAATTTAGACCGTTTTTAACTCTCAGTGATGTCGCAGTGTTCGTTTGACTTTGGGTCGTGAAGGACGGAGTTTAGGACCCAGATTACTCCCAGATTTAAGAGCACCTTAGTCCGAAAAATATGGCAATAACGACGGCCGCTTGCATGTTCTACAAAAAAATGGTGCTTTGTTGTGTATCTGACGGACAAACACCAAACCAGTTCCACACCACTGAAGTTGCAGCATTTTTACAAACCAATTCTGGTTCATGTGTTTCACTCAACGATCCGCTTTCCCCCTTCTCATTCTCTATCGCCACCATGTGGGTATGAAAACAAAGGCACTGCGCATGCGCACTTTACCCATATTCTATCGCCCTGGTAACACTCCTGCTGTTTTACTTCTGTACTCCTGTGCATACGTCAAGGATGTCACAATCACATTTTACAGCATCCATGTTATATTAGAGATACTTTAGTCCCAGCAAAGTAGTGTTGTTGTTTGCTCCATTGCAACAAAACATGCAATGATATTATACTGAATTGCACCAGTTTTTAGGACGTCTATCTTTTACTTTCTGTGGGTTTTTCACTGCTTCTCTGCGATCAGATGAATTGTGCACACTATTTGCTCTTCCACAGCTTTATTTTTTAGTCTTTGAATGTTCCCATCACTTCTGTGATGACAAAAGTCATGATTATGCCATAGTCAGTCTATTTATATAGACCAAAGGCTCATCAGCAGATCCAAACCGACAGAAAGGCCACGGTTTCCTAAGAATAGAGCACTTACATTCACATTGAAATGTCCTGTAACGTAGACACCGTTATCATGGTTTTGTTAACCTTAAAGAACAAAACTATGTGCCTGTTTAAATATTTATGGTCTGTATATACATTAATAATATTTACCATTAAAGGCAGTTTACTTTATACCTAGATCATCGATCACAGTGCATCGATCGGCTTCCTGCTTTACTTCCTCATTGATGACTGAGATGCTGCAATTAGTCCTCCAAAATATTAAGCAGGGTGCACGCCATCCCATCAGTTTCCATACTCCTGACATAGAGTGAGATTTCCTGAAGCCTTGCTATTTATAGCTGCAGGAGGCAGCTTCTAGCTTCTCCCTGGAGGAAGCTGTCCTTGTTTTTGTCTTCATCAAAAAACCTTAAAATCTAAAAATACAGACACCAGGTTCTTTGTTGGGCTTCTCTTTGTGGTTTGCTGTGGCTTTGCATCTGCTCTGCATCCCTGACCATCAATGTCACCAACATGTGTTCAATGATCAGCCAGTTCACCTCTGAGGGACTTTGGTCTATTCAAACTGGCTGAGATGCTGTGGCTTAAAAAGGCGGTTCAGACTTGAAAACCCTCCGATGGGCTGAATTATAACTCTAATAAGAATAAATAGCTACATTTACAACCTGCATGTTGTGTTTACTTGTGTTGTCTTTGTCTAATATGAACATTTTGTTGATGATCTGAAACATTAAAATGTAACATTTTTGGATTCATTCCTGTGGAGCTCAGGTCGGCACTCCCAGTCAGCGAGCCATGGCATGTATGTATGTGTATGTGGAGACATGCGTCTGTATGTTCGCATGCATGTATTTATACATACATGTATGCATGTGCGTGTATGTTTGTATGGGTGTATCCGTATGTTTGCAGGTGCATGTATAACTTGTACATATTGTTCTTGTGTAAATGTAAATTTGTCTGTGATTGTGTAAATACTTCACACACATGGAGAAATGTCAAACAGCCTTTCATTGTTCTTGTAACAGTGACAATAAAAGCTATTCTATTCTATTCTATTCTATTGCTCTGTCATGCATTCTTGCATCTCTTGCCTGCAAGCACACTTTGCAGAGTGCACTCTGTAGTTTATTTTACATAATAGTTAATACAGTACTTGTATTTAAGTGTATTTCGGTTTATTTTTTTACATCTCATAGCACTGCAAACACTTATAAAGCATAAAGTTTACTGAGAACCGATTAGTAATTAGGGATGGGTACCGGTGTCCGGTGCCATGATGGCACCGGTTCTGACATAAACAGTGGTAACCAGACTGAAAGGCAGAGCACATTTCGGTGCTTTATTTCTGTGCTTTTTTTTTCCTGAGCTGTCATACACTTTAGATTCTAGCCAATCATTTTACGTTTCCGAGGATAGTAGGCGGGCCCAGGTACGTACGTTCTTTTAGAGCAGAGCTCCAGATTAAAAATGCCCAAGGCGAAGCGGTCAAAGTCTGGCTGTACTTCACAGCAAAAGATGCAAACTCAGCAGCAACAAGTGCTTTAAGCTGATACTGTGATACTGTCAAAGGAGGTAACACCTCGAATCTGATGAAACACCTGGCGACGCATAGCATTTTTTTTAAAAGCCGAGAAATGCGCCGTATTTGATAGCTTGCTGCGAGACCTCACACCGTGCACATCTACTGCGGGTGTGGTGCCTGTTATCGGACCCGGAGTTAGCAACATCCCCAAGAACCTGAAGAGGAGAGTCCTGGCCCCTAGCCCTGCCAGTGTAGCAGAAATGATGAGGATGATGATGCAGCAGCAGCCGTTTTTCTCTGCCTGAGTAGCTTCATGTTGTTCGTGTGTAATTTACGTTGAGTAGGCTAACCACGTTATTACATTAATGCATGTAAGGTGAACTAGCAAACATCATCATAGCTACATGCGGCTGTCTTCTTGTTTGATGGCAGATACTCCCTTCACCCTGGCCAAAAAGGCTAAAATGACCAAAGAAAAAGTGGAAAACAGTTAAACATGAGAGGTTTTTGGACAAAGTTTGTGTTTTTTCCATTGTTTAAGCACTGCTTCCAGCCAAGAGTGATACCATATATGCCCCATAGCTGCAGAAAAGGCTAACATTGTTATCTTTTTACAAAAAAACAGCTGAACATGAGAGGTTTTTGGACCAATTTTGTGTTCTCCATTCGTTAAGCACCGGTTTGAGCACCGGCACCGTTTCAAAAGTAACGGTTTGGCACCGGTATCGGATAAAACCTAAACGATACCCATCCCTATTAGTAATAAGAGCCTTCTTGTAGTTCCACTAAACTGCACGATAAATCATAGAAGTAATTCAGACAGGGAATTTTACAGTGGGGCAAAAAAGTATTTAGTCAGCCACCGATTGTGCAAGTTCCCCCACCTAAAATGATGACAGAGGTCAGTAATTTGCACCAGAGGTACACTTTAACTGTGAGACTCAGAATGTGAAAAAAAAATCCATGAATTCACATGGTAGGATTTGTAAAGAATGTAAGTAATGGTAAATGGTAAATGCACTGGTTCTTATATAGCACTCTTCTACCCTCCCTAAGCACTAAACCAGTTCCAGAGCATCTAATAAAAGCACTGGCAGCAACAGGGGCCAGTATCCCGCCCAAGGTGACTTTGGCACGCAGACTGGAGCAGCCGGGGATCGAACTACCGACTGACGTCCTGAGCCACAGTCGCCTCTTTTCCAGTAGAACATAACTGCCTCAGCTCAACTTGACTCTACTCGACTCTGTTTCTCAGTTACAGTTGAGCACCACCTCAGTGTGGGTGGGGCTGTTACAGCAACACAACCTGAAAGTCCCGTGATGTCATTTGTATGTGACGCAAACACAACAAGCGATGACATCCCGGTGATGGAACATCTGCACCCCGTCACTGGACTTCCTGTGTAGCCGTTTCCCTCGTTGCCAGGCAGGTTTGAGTCTTGAAGGGTTCGCTCTCATAACTGATCCAGTGATGTCACTTCCTGGCCATCAGCGGCATGTATCTGGGACACAAACTGGGCTTGGAACTGGGTGAGAGATGAAACTCTGAGAAGCTCTTCAGACGACGCTGACCTGCATGACTGAGGACCTGCACAGACTTGCTGCCTTGCTCTTTGTGAGGAACGTCCTTCAGGAGTATGAAAGGGAAACTAGCAGTTTATTGAAACCAGCTCCGCTTCAACCTCAGATGCACACAAAGTAGACTCGTTCCCCAAGAGTTTGCACTTTGGATCCCAGGTATCGAACCAGCAACCCTCTGATTAGCAGATGAGCCAGTCGGGCTACAGCTACCCTATGTGTGTGTGTGTGTTGCCTGTTCATTCACATAATCCATCTTATCTCTAATGAAAAAGCCAAATGAAATCCTCAGATTTGCCCCTCAGGTTCCCACAGTGTTCAGGTCCCACATTTGAGCCACGACTGTGGGTCACACAGAGGACAGAGCATGTCCTTTAGCCTTCTTTGTTTTTGGATTGTGTGCCACAGAGTCTCCCTGAAGATGATTTTGGCACGTTTGCTGAGATTGTTTGAAAAACAAGCTAAAGAACACGTCCACGATGGAGCCCACGTTTGTCCTGGAGGCGTCCTCTGTGGAGTGAGGCCGGCTCACATGGTTCAGTCTGAACAGGGTGAAGCTCCAGCTTTGACCTCATTAACTTCCAGTAGTGGAAAAGCAGCTGTAGCTGCATTTTTCATCACTATTAATGGGATGCTGCTGGGACCTGCTGTTAGTGGGAGCTCAAAGCCTGAGGCCATCATTAAGATCTGTGTGGGTCTGTGTGTGTGTGGGACACTCACTGAGTAGTAGTCCACTGACCGACCCAAACACGGTGACTTCATATCACAGGAAATATTCAGCTCAGGCTTCTGTCTGACGCTTTGCTGTCTCACATTTAAATCACAAAGGTTGTTTCTACAAACACCCACTCATCTATCGTCCTCTTACACACCGGTCACAGACCCACTGCTGAACTCACAATATCATTTATTTTCCTTGTGTTTGATTGGTGGTACAGTTGTTTTATTTTGTGTGTTTGTTACACAGGAAAGCTGTTATTGATCAGTTTGAGAGTAAAACAGAAACTGTGAGTGTAAATGTGGAGATTGCAGTCGTTTCATGCTGTAACCTACAAAATGCTTTGTGCAGACGAGTCAGTGAAATCAATCAATCATCCTGATTTCTTTAGCTCATGAACACCGTGTGGGGTCAGTGTTAACAACATGGTGCAGAAAGGAAACACAAGCGTGGAGTCGGTGGGATTGTGCAAACGGTGGCTCGTGCATCAATCAGCTCCAGCTGTGATGCATCTCTTTGATTAGTGGGAGCAGCAAACTCCATCCAGACAGCTTCCTTTGTTTTTTTCACTTGACTGATCGATCAGCGCACAGCTCCGTTTAGCACACACGCCATCTTTAACGACGGCGTGGAGTCTGTGCCCTGTTCCTCCCACACACGAGTGTTCGTTCATGTTCGGCCTTGTGTCTGAGCGTTTCCTCTCGGTGTGTCTGTAACGAGGAAGCCACGGGCAGGTCGCACACAAACGTATGGCTGCCGAGTGTGCGAGTGTGGCAACGTGTGGCAACTATTCTGGTTTGCCAGCGACGTTTCCAGATAAACACTGGTGGCAGCTGCTGCCATGGCAACACCATTGTGCTCCCTCCCTCCCTCGCTCGTCTCCCCTCCCTCTCCCCAACCACTCCTCTCTCTCATGCTCCGCCGGCTCAGAGAGCGAGGACCAGAGAGGAGAGAGGTCAGCTCGATTCAGAGGACAGAAAGAAGAAAGGAATAACCCGGAGTGGACGGGGACAGGATGAGCGAGGACAGCCACTCCCACTACAGGCTGGACCCCAGCGATCGGCTCAACGGGCTGGGACAGAGGAGGAAGAGACCCAAGAAGGTAAACGAATAGATGGAGAGCCACGTGGTGCAAAGTGTGTAAGGATGGAGCACCCCACCCTGCAAAAAGAGAAAGGAGGTGGGGTTAGGTGAGGTTTGTTTATGTGCAGACGAGCGTCCACATGATGTTAGGAGCACCGAACCATCTCTCACCCCGTCGTCTCCTGTGGAGTGTGTGGCTGCTCCCCCACAGCAGCTGTATCCTCTCTCATATCCTCCGTCTCCTGGTGTTGTGTTGCTCCACAGTGAGTCGTAGTAGGAGGCTCACATGCTGTCAGGGTGGGTCCCTGCTCGCTCTTTGTGTGCCTGTCGTTGGGGGTTTTGGTGTTTGCAGCTATCAGGAGGTTTGTGTTGTAGCCTGATGTGAGAAGTGTTGTTATTATCATCATTTTTAACATTTCTGCACCGCTACAATAAACAGACACACACCCATCAGCCTGTTTACAGATCTATACGCCCATAAAGACGTGAAACACACATTGCACAAATCTACTATAACGTGTTCATATGTGTTATAAAATAAAGAGGTAAAGTATTAGCTGTTCAGGTTGATTCATAAATATGACCTCAGCACGTGAAATCCTTCTGCTGACATCCCTAAAAGCTCGTCAGACCAACGAAGCCGTACAACACAAATAACCAGACCAAACCAGGGTTGTGCGTCTGTTGTTGAGAACATTGTCAGTAAACCACAGTGACGTCCTACAGAGGACTCGTGTTGTCATTATTTTTGTGTATGTCGTGTGAGCTGAGAGCTGTAACCAAAGGTAGTGAGCGCGTCGGCCTTTAACGTCGCGGCTGGTTGTGCGATCGTGTCGCCACTGAACTCGTGAGAGTTTGTCTCAGGGATCTTTACATTTGAAGTCAGGTGAACATCCAGTGAACTAACAGAACATTCAGGAGCAGTTTACTCTCATGAATGTCAGACAAACTGAGGTTTGTGTGTCAGTTAGATTCTTTAAGTCATTAAAGTGTCTCTGTTAGGAAAAGCATCTGTTTCCTCCACCTCTGCAGAACTGCGTGACCTGTAGCATCATTGCAGGAAGTATCCTGTGACAATGAGTGACTGCACATCATCATTATCAACACATAAACCTGTGGTCTGGACCTTCTTATTTTTACTGTCTGGTTTTGTGTAAAGCAGCACTTCAGTAAGCACCTGTGAAGCACACAGTCATAGTCGAGTAATGAAGCGATCCATATGTGAAACATATTCCACGTCTACAGGATAGTGGAGGTTACATGGGTCAACCTGGCAAACTGTACCAGCACATGTGATCACACTGATAGCAGAACACAGGTATGTGAGTCTCTACGACGAGGTCAGAAACCAGTAACAAATGTTTCATGTGATTCGTTTTTCTCCAGTTTGTCTGCAGTGAACCTTAAATACTCACTGAACCAGCTGTTTCCTGATGTGGTGACGTGTGTCGGTGATGAAGCCAACACTCTGTCCAGTGTTGGGCAAGTTACTTGACAGTCATTAAAGTGTCTCTGTTAGGAAAAGCATCTGTTTCCTCCACTTCTGCAGAACTGCGTGACCTGTAGCATCACTTGAAAACAGTAATCAGTAACTAATTACTTCCCAAAAAAAGTAATCCTGTTACTTTACTGATTACTTATTTTCAAAAGTAATTAATTACTTAGTTACTTTTTAAAAACACGATTTCCAACCTGAGTAGGTGATAAAGCGATAGATCTTTCAGCCCAATTCTACTTTTTCTGCATAATCCATCATACAAAATGTAATCAAATGGAAAAGTCTCTTTTTAAAACTTGTTTTATTAGATTTAATCTTTTAACTTTATGCATCAAGCAAACATTTAATTATCTGCAACTTTCTCTGACTGGAAGAAATTAGTTTAACATTTAAACCTATTTTCTGCACATTCCAGCACATAAAATAAAATATTTTGTGTGTTTACACTCAGTCTTTCAAATAGATGCAAGTAAAA
Source organism: Maylandia zebra (assembly GCF_041146795.1). Classification (NCBI taxonomy): domain Eukaryota; kingdom Metazoa; phylum Chordata; class Actinopteri; order Cichliformes; family Cichlidae; genus Maylandia; species Maylandia zebra. The sequence continues at coordinate 4,704,758 of NC_135168.1, read as the reverse complement.
CACAGCAGAAAATAAATAAAGTCAAAGACTCAGCGGTCCTGTTGCTCTATTTTCACCTGTAAAGCAGGAGTGGGGTAGGCGGAGGTTTACCCTGGTGCAGGTGTGCTGCGGTCAGTGGAAGAATCCGCGAGTTTCTCTGTGAGTTTCCCATTACGTCGTAGCTACTCGGTGCTTGTTGGAAGTTTAGGGGTTTTTTCGCTGTAAAAAGAAGTTTTCTTCCCACGCACAGCGGACACTAATGTTTTTGTCACTTTTTATGGAATCAAACTCAAAGTAAGGTCAGTACTTCCACGCTTTAAACGCTGCACGCTCATACTCTCTCTGCACTCGATATGTGATCCATTGTTGATCTGGACACAGCTGTTGTCACTAACGTCGCACTCGCTTACGTCACTGTCGTGAGACATTCTCGCAAAAAAATCACGGTTTTAGTAACGCAGTAACGCAGCGTTCCTACGGGAAAGTAACGGTAATCGAATTACTGTTTTTGCAATAGTAATCCCTTACTTTACTCGTTACTTCAAAAAAGTAATCGGATTACGCGTTACTGGAGCGTTGTTCTCCTCTGTAACAAAGCAGTGATAAAGGAATAGATGCTGATTTTATTAACTTGTGTCTTTGTGCTGCTGGATTCAGTCTGAAGCAGGCAGCAGTGCTGAACCTACCAGTGTAAATGTGATGGTGGAAGCAGAGGCCAGCACTTGGCAGTGCTAAACACAATAAAAGACTCACAAGTTCCTGCTCAAAGGTCAGCTGCCTTCAGATCAATCATTAACCTGCAGCAGGTTGTGGCCTGATGTGTTTGTAAGAGTTTCACTTTCAGGAGGAGAAGATTTAAACGAGTCACACAAATGTGAACTACAAAGTCTGTGACACACAATTTATGCAAACTGCAGGAAATCTGACCTGAAGAAATCCAGTCTTCTGCCTGTTGTGGTTGTGACAGCTGCTCGTAGGAGAGTTTGTTTGTAGGAGGTGGAGATGTTCTCAGATCAAGTGCGTAATCGTCTCTTTGTGTAGACGCTAAAAGCTGTGAGCCAAAACTCTCTGCTCTGAAACTCTTCACTCAGTCCTCACGCTGAGAGTTTAGAGGCTGAACTTCTTGTTCCTCCATAACACTTTTCATGAAACAGCAGAAATGAGCTTGTGTTTCTCAGCAGTGCGCACACAGAGAACCGATCCTCTCTGCTCAGTCTGAACAAATCAAAGTGAAACGTCAGTGAAAACACAGCTGCTGATCAAACTGTGTCAGATTAATGCCTCAATGTTTCACTGTGAGGTTAAAAAATACATAAAAATGATTTAAAGAAGTAGGAGGCAGATTTTCACAATAAGAGCACTTTGTTTTTAATTCAGTTAATGTCAAACTGTCATCAACACCTCTGTGTTGTCTCTGAGCAGATTCAGGCATTACTCAAATAATAAAGGCTTTCTTTCACTATTATACTTTTCATTAGTCTCCAGGTTGATGATTATAAACAGAATTATTAAAGTTTTTATCATTTCAGGCTGAAAATCAACATGAATTTGGTTCTAATCAAAGAAGCTCCTTTAATGTGTGTCATTAAAATCCTCACACAGACTTAAAAAGGCGACATTAACATTAAAATAAATGAAAGAAGCTTCAGCTGAGAGCTTCATGCAGTCATCATCAGCAGCTCATAGCAGTCACAGCTCTTTATTACGCAGCTTTGCAGGAATTAAAGTGGCTGAAGTGTCAGAGTTTGTGTGAGAAGCTGCTTCATGGACAGCTGTACACACGTCTTTATTATTTCTTCATAAATCAAACACACAGGTTTGTCTGCAGATGATTTAAAGTGTGTCGTTGTGCAGTTAAAGCTGTTTGTGTGACGCCCTGACCTCCTGTGAATGAAACAGCCAATCAGATCCATCAGAGAGAGAGCAGGAAGTGTTGTGTGTTTGTGACAGAACAAGGAAACAGTGATGATGATGAACATAAAGGTCCTCTGATGTTTCCTGTTACAGTAACGCTTGTTCATCTGTTGCTCTCCTACACTTTCCTATAAATAAAGGAGAAAAAGTCCGTTTAGTTTCATTTCCTACAGCTCAGAGTTACACTTCACATTCCTGCTGTCACATCAAAAAGCTTCACTTTGGTCCAACATCTACATGTTAACATGAAACACAGACAGACTCAGAACATCTGGAACATCTGCACTTTGACCCAAACTGTTATAGCAGGATATTTTCTGCATATTTCTTATGTTGGACCTGTTTGAACTGTAAACGACCTGTAATCATCTGTAAATGGTGTGAGACACACTGAGGCCACCTACAGGGCAGCTGGGGAACAGCAGGGATCTGAAATCATACGAGACGTTAGTGAGTGAGAAGAACAAACGGACTTAAGATGGCTCGAAGTGATCAAAGTTGATCTAAAACAGAAGATAAATCCACTGATTCTTTGTAAAGTTCATCTGCTGCTCACATGAATCCATGAAAGATTTATTCCACTGAATGTTTCTTCAAAGCTCATTTCAACCTGTTGAAGTCATGAATGAAAGTGCAGACTGAGAGTGGATCACATGATGTTTGAGGTGTGTCATGTGACATGTTCAGTATTGTCACACATGTCTAGATTGTCCCTGATATCATAACTGCTCAAACACTGATGATTATATTTGAAGAATTATTCCTGATGGCAGCAAAGTTTGAATGGAGCTCTCTGTCTGTGCTGATTTGTCGCCCTCTGGAGGTCAAAGCACAAACCTACAGGGCAGCTGGGGAACAGCAGGGATCTGAAATCATACGAGATGTTAGTGAGAAGTTAGAACAAACGGACTTAAGATGGCTCGAAGTGATCAAAGTTGGTCTAAAACAGAAGATAAATCCAAAGCAGCATCAGATGAATGTTACCATTTCCAGTTACGGTGCCCTTCATCTAATATGGAAATGTGTTGTTTTTTTAGCCGTGTTGTTGTTCTTCCTATTGTGTTTAGGCCAGAGATGCTCTTCAAACAGCTGACAGACATGACCACATTACAAGAACATGGTGTGAGTCCGATTTGATATTCCAGTCAACGCTGAGAGACCTTAACCAGGAAGTCAGAGGTCAGCTGATGCTGCGAGCAGGAAGTGAACCAAGGGAAAGGTCCACTCTACTCAATCTCAAAGAAAATATGCTGGTATTTGTTGATGTTGATGGTACAATAAAAATATATAATATAATAAATAATAAAATATCATGTGATGATGAGATGTGTTGTTGGTGTTTGTATTTTCTGTAAATGTCTTTTTTAATGTAAATGCTTTGTTCCAGACGGACAGGGAATCAGTTGCTGTACGATGACATCATCTTGATGTTGACGAGGAGGGCAAGAAAAACTAGTTTTGTCCTGCAGATGGCGATCTTGCACCGTGTTCAGAGAGCCGACACTTTGATGGTGCTGCTCTACTCAGCTTACTTTAGCCTGGGTTGGACTCTATATGAGCAGCTTCCACTCTGGTTTCACTCTTAAACACACTTGTTTGATTTCACTTGTAAAAGTTGAAGAATAAATATTTTATTACAAAATTATTTGTTGATGCATTTTTTTAGGGTCAAATATCTTGTTTGATTTGAGGAATGAACTGTTAGGGTGGAAAAAGTGAATCAGGTTAAAATAGTGGTGCTTTATATCAGTGAAGATGTATAATGTAATTTAAAATGTTGATGATGGGTTGTAGTGGGCTTGTACTTACAAAACTGCCTCATTTTATTGGAACGATCCACAGTTGCATCCATTCACGGATGACATCTGACATCATTTGACATCTGGTCTGAACACGTTTGTACACAAGATGCCTCAGTTCTGGATGTTCCCACAGACTCCTCTGTGCACCTAAAGAAAAGGTCAAGGGTCAGCAGCACATGTAGTTGGGACAATTCTTCAGTCGCACAAACTACACAATCATTTTCCTCCAATGACGACTTTTCACTTGCAGAAATGGTCCTGTGTGATTTCCAGGCTGTGATATAAAAACTAGTTCCTAATGGCAGCGACTCACTCAGTAAACATGTGTTTCCTTCACCAACCTCACACACAGATCCAATAAGATCAGGAAGTGGGCAGTATAGTACAATATGTGTTATTCTGTGCTGCACTGCCCAAACTAAAGATCTGCTGAAGTGTTGGAAATGATCCAGATGTTTATTTTGGACGATACAGCAGAAGATCAGACATGAAAGTGGAGATAACACAGAAGACCTGCAGCAAAGGTCAGAGGTCAGACTGGGCCCTGGATTCAACAATGAGCCAATGATCATCAAGCAGTGACTAAAGCAGAGCCCTGACCTTCTGACATTCATCACACAGTCAGAACAAATGTCTGCTGATGACTTCATCTCATGAAACGACTGATAGATGTCAGTTCATTGATCAGCTGAGCTGCTGATCTTCATCGTCACAGAAACATTCAGCTTGTTTCAATCAGTAAATAACTCCCACTACTCCCAGTTTGAACTGTTCCCACTCAAAATGCTGTGAGAACAATTATCATTGTAGAACTTCACAAACATCACGTGTTGTTTTCCACATGTAAGATCAGCAAACACACAGAAACTTCCTGTTGCCACACACGGCCTCTAAAATCTCTTCCACGCTTTCTGTCTGAAGTCCACTCTCTGTGTCGGATCCACAGGAAACAACAAGATCTTATTAACATGGTTTTCAATGTGTCTCCTTCCAAAAAGTCCAACCAATGAACAAATGTGTGTATTTGTGGAGGCCGAACAAAAGCATGACACATTTCTCTGTTTCTATAAACTGGAGTCAAACACAAACATGAAGAGTTTCACTGACAGACTCCAAAATGCCCCCACAGTGGATCAAAGGGAAATCCTACAGTGTGGCCAGAGACTCTTAATGGCTCCAACATCAACACATCCACAATGTTGGATCCAGTTCTGCCTCACAGAGTTACTAAGACACACCCTCTGCCAGCATCACAACAGCTCCACCTGCTTCACCTGCCTCCTCAGCATCTGTACACCTGAAGAGAAAAGAAAGGCTCCAACAGCTCAAATCTACAAAGGATTCATGAAGTTTCATCCAACAATAACATGTTTGCCTTCCACAGTGTGCTGTTAGACACCACTGTACCTCTGCCATTTCAAAAAGAGCAGCTTGGGAACATTTTGGCTCCAAACACTTTGTGTTTAAGTTCTTTGTTTTCTTTGTGAAGCCGACAACATCTGGAGCTTTGTGACTCATAGAAACATCATTTTGTTCTTTAGATGACAGCAGATTGGGACTGAATAATCAATCACTATCAAACCAATAAAGACAAACATGCTGATTTTACAGGAACTTTGTTGGAGAAGCTGCAAAGACATGAAACTGGTGGAGATCCCAAACCAGTTGATAGTGCTGGTTATTCCAAATAAAGCTGTTTCCCTTTGAGATGAAATGACTTTGTGTCCTGATATATAATAAAGATGTTGTTGTTTTTGAGCCCCTGTATTAAAAGTAGTTTAAAGTCAGCTTGAGTTTGATGTCTTTATGTCAAAGCTGCTCATGATGTTGAGCTGCTGATGGAATAAAAACAATATAAAAGCATGTAGTCCAGACTTAAATGTAGCCTGTTGTTAGCTGAGGTCCACACACAGTGTTTGACAGTGTAAAGTGTGTGAAAGGGCTGCTGGTGGAGCTCACTAGGATGAGCAGGTGACCACGAGGTGGAGAGCAGCTGGCCTGGCTTTGACCCGGGCCACGCCCCCTTTCTCTCTGCTTTGCTGTCACTTATCTTCACTGCTCTGTCCAATAAAGCTGAAAAAGGCCCCGAATCACAGAAATCTGCTGCAGCCTCTGAAACGTCTTCTGTTTCCTTCCCGACGGCTTTTTCACCGTCAGCCCATCAGACAGTCCAGCAGCATTTATGATGATGTCATGATGTTGAAGAGGCTGCTACGGTGGCCTCCCATGACCCCCAGCCTCATCACAGCTGAGATGCAGACATTTGAAAACATTCAGCAGACAACTGAATAACAGTCCAACACAACAGTCTGTGTGCAGACACACACTGACCTTTCATATAGTCAAACACAGCTGGTTGAGTCATTTCTCTGTGAGTCTAAAGTGAATCTAGTATTTGAAAGTCCACTTCCTGTATTTGTTGTTGAAGACTTCTTCAGCTTCTTCTCAAGGACATCAGCTGCTTGTTTGGCAGCAGAGGCAGTTAAGAAGCTTCCTGAAAAACACTGAACAGTGAGTTCACTGTGGCATATGACAGATTCAGCTTTCTGTGTGCAAATGTGTCTGTGTCGACCTTTCAAATGCTGTTGAATCCAAAACATCAGCGGCTCCTCGGCTGCTCACTTCATGCACTTCTGTCTGTGTGACAGTCCAATGACATCACAGCTGTTTCCAGCCCCAGTGTCTCAGGACTGGACACCTTTAAACATGTCGAGGATCAAACAGCGTCCAGCTAAACACACATGAAACTATCAGAGCTGACAATCATTCCAATAACATCTAATGGTTCATGTATGTAGACACAGGACTACAAGGAAATGGCTCTCAGCATCTGGCTGTGGGAACACATGAGTCCCTGTTTGTGTTCAGATTGTGTGCATGTTTTAGACGTGTGTCACATGTAGAAACACAACAATCCCACAATGACACACAGATGTGTTTGACACAGCTGTGCAGCTGTAAGTTGTTTCTAATGATTCATTGAAGCTCTTCTAACATTCTGGAGACGATCAGTACATGAATCTGTTCAACACGACAACAATTTGACTTCAGTGTGAACGTTTGCATTAAATAACCTTCTTCATCCAGCTGACAGCATCTTCATCCTATGATGTGAACAGTTCCTCCTGTTGATGACAAACCTCTGACAGGATCTGCTTGAGGAGCTTTTTCATGTGCAGCTCTCTGAGCTCAGGGCTGAGCTGCTGTTTCATCTTTAAGAGCTGCTGCCTCCTCGCCGGACTTGTTCTCCTCTTCTTCTCCTAATGACACCATTTCTGCTTCATATTAAATTCAATAAAGATGCTGACATGTATCTGTAGCAGCAACATCATTGAATCTAGAACAACTGGAGCCAAACCAGTGGCTCTGCTGGGATCACTGGTGAGCCAACACTTCCTTGTTGATGCAGATTTCAGGGCTTCCTTTTGCTCCTCCGTTATAACTGTTCTCTCTTCTCAACACATGATGACACAAAGGAATCAGCAGTGACAAAGATGATGCTGAAGAGAAGCACACACTTCACACATATAACAGAGCAGTGCAGTTACACACACCTCTGCTCGACATCAGGCCTCAAACAAAGACACAAAACACTAACTTGACTCTAAACAGAAGAAACGAGCAGCTGTTTCTGTTCTGTGCTTATTTATATTTGACACACATGCTTCTCTTTGTGCAAACACACATCGCACTATAAGGGTAACCTCGCACACAATGATTGGACAGCACAGTGATGATGCTGGGAGATCCTATACGCAGCAACACAGAAACACTGAGAACTTTAAACAATGATGGAAAGTGTTATAAATGACTTGTTGGCCTCTGATCTGTCACAAACAGCTGAAACGTGTCTCTCATGAGTCACATGAAGGTTTTTGACAGAAAGGACAAAAAGTAGCTGCAGTCAGTTTGTGTCATTTTTATATTTATTCATCTGGGAGAAAAATCTGAGGGACATTAAAATGTGTTTTCAACAGAGACAAGAACATGAATATAACAGAACAGGTAAATGAACATGTTTCAAGTAAACAGCTGGACTGATCAGGTCCAAACACAGAGTGATAAACTTGTCAAACAGCTGTCATATCTTTATATAGAAGCTCTTTATAAATGCTGCTCACTGCAGTCTGTTTACTAATAATGTCAAAGTGTTAGAAACACAGAAACATCAGAATGGTCTTTGTTCACAGAAACCTGTCTGGGATCCTTTGTTGTTCTTTTGATGCAGAGTTACATTATAAATATAAAGAGTTATTTCAGAGTCTCATCAGTTTTCCTGCATGTCTTTATTTAACACATCAGCAGGGCTGAAGCTCTCATGTTAAACACACACTGATCTATGGACACGTTCATGTGTTTCTAACAGAACCAGGCTGTTATCAGCCTGCACTAACATTATGTCACACACACTGAATGTAACAGTGACAGTTTACATCATCACACAATCAGCTGTGATTGTTTCACTGTCATCAAACGAGTCAACAGGAAGTAGAATCAATAGAAACCAATCATTTCCTGACAGCATGTCTGATGGAAATAAGTGCAGATTATGTATGAAGTCTAACTGCACACAGTAACTGTGTTACAATAAGGACTTAACAGCGCCCTCTGCTGGAGTGTTTCAGTACTGCGTTAACTAGAATACACCACCTCCTCCTCACACCACCTGCTACAGCTCTACTCTTCTATGACTACAGTCATCCACAGCACTGATGTGAGGTCACATGGTTCATATGTAAGGAGCACAGCTGACCTCAGGTCAGTTTAATGACTGTGAGCAGCAGCTGTGTTATTGTCACTGTGACAGGGAGACACTCTCAGACACAGCGCTCATGTCAGCTTGTTCTCATGCAGGAGGATCAGGAGCTCCATGTTTGTCTTTCTGTTTGAATCATGATGTGTTTGTGCCATCAGAGTCTGTCATGAGTACTCAGGGTTTCACAGCAGCTCTTCTGGATGCTGACGAGGACTCCAACCTCATGTTTCACCTCTCTGAGCTTCTGATGTCTGTGAACACTCGTGTTTCTTCTCTGGGCTCATCTGGACAAAAACACCTTTCTGTGTTTGGCTGCAGCCTCATTCTGACTGACAGGAAGTGTGTTATCCATGAGCTGCACTTCTGTGAGGAAGTTTCCTGCTGTGTTTCCTGTCTGTGGACAAACACGAGTGTTCCAGCTGAGGACTTGCTTCCTTCCACCTGTCCATACAGGACATCACGCTGTCTGCAGCTCTGTAAATGCAGCTCCAGGTCCTTCCACGTGCTGCTCTGTATTTGTGCAGTTTGTAGTGTGTCCTGGGAAACGTAGCACACATGGTGTTCTTCTGCTGTTTCCTCCTTTCACTGAGTGTGAAACACTGACGCTGTGCTGTTGTTCACAGAGGGGAGCTGATTCTAGCTGCAGCTGGACTCTGTCATCTAACTGAATGTGTTGGTGCTGATCACGGGGCTCTGAGGGGGGAGCAGCAGGAGGACTCTGGATGCTGACGTCAGTGTATCTGTGGAAGCTCCCACAGCGTGTCTGTCATTCAATATTGTGCTGTATATTGTATCTATGCAAAGATGAACAGACTGTGTGTTCACTGGTCTCTGTGCTGCAGCTCTGATGTCATCATCACTCCCTCCTCCACCCTCAGCAGTCCCAGCATGCTGCTGTGGTGCACCCCACCCTCACTCTACACCTGAGCCACAGACCACACCCTCCCCCTCAATATACACCACAGTTTTCTCTGCTGTGGAAATGAGATCAGGAGGAAATCATCATTATTATTATTTAATAAACGCTCACATTAATGTGGGCTTATTTGTTTCATATTAGAAACATTAGTTGAGTGTTTTTAGTATAAAATGGTCAAAGTCCCTCTTTTTGCTCCTCCCCTCACCTGTGGATGGGCGGTGCTGTTACCGTGGTGACAGCTTGGATGTGTTTCAGTCCTGCCTGGTTATCACTGCAGGAATCTTTCACATTTATTACAGGTAATAACTCTGATTTTTCTGTGTATTATGAACCAAATGTATCCTGATACACACAGAGATGGATGAGCAGAGGTTTTTTTTGCAGTTTATGTAGTTACTATGGACTTAATGCACACATATTATTAAAATTAGGGCTATAACAGTTGTATTGATGTATAGCAACTTGAAATGCTCCCACAAATGGCTCCACAGCATGTAAAAATATAACAAAAGCTCTGGCGGACTTGGTTCTGTGGTCAGTCTTAAAGGGTGAAGTTAAACTCTGTAATCTTCACTGTGTCACAGAGTTCAGTGAGTCCCGTTATTCACAGTATCAATCAGATCATCAGAGAACAGCTGATCAGCAATCAGTGGTGCCAACAGCGCCTCCTGTGGTGAGAGGATGCAATAATGCAATGTAGCATTTTTCCACTCAACACTTGCAGTCATGGAAACTGTCTGTTGGATCTGTGTGACGTT